>NW_022170511.1:44697833-44698640 GCF_008802855.1 Photinus pyralis
AAGTCTCTTTTCTACTATAAAACATAAAATTCTGTTTCCGTTCCCGTGGGAATTTCGGAAAGTGTTTTACTAACTTTTGCCTAATTTAAAGTCTCTTTTCTACTATAAAACATAAAATTCTGTTTCCGTTCCCGTGGGAATTTCGGAAAGTGTTTTACTAACTTTTGCCTAATTTAAAGTCTCTTTTCTACTATAAAACATAAAATTCTGTTTCCGTTCCCGTGGGAATTTCGGAAAGTGTTTTACTAACTTTTGCCTAATTTAAAGTCTCTTTTCTACTATAAAACATAAAATTCTGTTTCCGTTCCCGTGGGAATTTCGGAAAGTGTTTTACTAACTTTTGCCTAATTTAAAGTCTCTTTTCTACTATAAAACATAAAATTCTGTTTCCGTTCCCGTGGGAATTTCGGAAAGTGTTTTACTAACTTTTGCCTAATTTAGAATCTGCAGGAAGAACCAACTGGCGCAATGGCGCATTAATAGGAGGATCTAATAAATTATGCTCCTTTTTTTTCTTATCAGATTGTGCTAGGTACCATACACTTATAGTTTAAATGTATTGAAATATTTGTCTCGTTTTATTACTTATCTGGAGATGTATAACAATAATTGCATGTATATAGCAGCTTGTGCACGTATGTGTGTGTCTTTAGGTCTGGATCATGTCCAAGTCAACTTCTACAAGTGCTACCGGCAGAACATCACAGAATGTTTGTCTCTACCTCTCAACGCCTTAAACATAAAGATCGTCCCAGTGTCTTTGCGCACAGCTCAAGGTGTGTTTCGCACTCTATTCACCACTTGGTT
>NW_022170511.1:44698740-44746589 GCF_008802855.1 Photinus pyralis
TGTATTAAGAGAATGTACGTACGGGAGACACAGCCGATTTCAACCAACCATCTTGGCTTCGACAATTCAGCAACGTTTTAAGTGTGTACTTTAATTATAATAAATATTATTTGTTACTTGTGTGTGTTTGTGACAACGGTAATTAAAGGACATATCAATTGGCGACGAGGATACATATTGAGAAAAAAAAAGGGTGCTATTTTTTGAGGTTGGAAACTTGCACGTGCACCGCATCGAGGGCAGTTTGTAAAAGTAACGAGAATCGCTATATCAGAAGACAACAATAATGGTTTTAATTGGGTCCATGCATAAGTTCGATGTCAAGTCAGACGAGTGGATTGTTTATCAAGAACAATTAGAGCAATTTTTTGAAGTAAATAACATAAGGGACACCCAGACGGACAAGAAACAGGTTGCGGCGTTATTGAGTCTAATTGGCTCAGATACATACAAAGTCTTAAGGGATCTATGCACCCCCAGTTTACCAAAGTCGAAATCATACGAAGAATTATGTAAGCTATTAAAGGCTCACTTTTCACCGGCGACTTGCCTCTTTAGGGAGCGCATCGATTTTTATGCTGCTGCGCAGGAGGCGAACGAATCGCTGAACAAATGGTACGCCAGGATTCATAATCTTGCAACAAATTGTGAATTTGGCACCAATTTGAAATCAGTCCTCCGGGATAAGTTCGTTTGCGGTCTTCAAAAAGGGAAAATAAGGGACAGGTTGTGTGAGGAGAAGCCAGGCGAAGTAACTTTGGAGAAGCTAATGGAGATTGCCCTTAGTAAAGAAGCAACATTGTTAGCAGTAGATAAATCAGTAAATTTAGTGAAGTCGAATCCGTTTCAACTGAGGCAGAAGGTATTCCAGCAGCGTCAGACCCCATCAGGCAACTCTGTGGAGAAGAAAATGGGAAAATGGAAGTGCACAGCTTGTGGAAGACTTCACACCGGACAGCAACAATGCAGGTATGCGAGCTACAAGTGCAACAGCTGTAATAAAATTGGACACTTATCAAAGGTATGTAAGTTTAAAGACATTAAACAAAACATGTTGGACTTTGATACAGAGACTGTTGAAATAAATAATATTTACTTTAACAATGACAAACCAATTTACATACATATTTCTGTTAATGAACATAAAATATCATGTCAAATGGACTCAGGGGCAGCTGTATCGGTTTTAAACTATGATACGTATAAAAAATACCTATCAAATTTAGATTTGCATGATTCAAACATCATTTTAAGAAGTTTTTCAGGATGTAAAATTAAACCAGCAGGTTATATAGTAGGTGATGTGCAGTATAACAATACTATTTGCAAAAATTTTAGTTTTCAAATAATTAAAAGCAATCAGCCTTCAGAAAACTTGTTAGGTAGAGATTTCTTGGAAAAATTTAAATTTAGAATAACAGCTGAGGTGTTATCAATAAGTAATGAGACAGAAAATATTTGTGCAGAATTTAAACGTGTGTTTAATAATTCGTTAGGATGTTACAATTATAAAAAAGTTCACTTGCAACTAAAAGAGAATATGCAACCAGTCTTTTTTAAAAGCTAGACAATTACCTTTAGCAATTAAAAAGAGGGTGGAGGATGAACTAAATACTCTTCAAAGGGAGCAAGTTATCACTCCAGTAGAAACTTCAGAGTGGGGAACTCCATTAGTACCGATAATCAAAAATGATGGTTCACTCAAGCTCTGTGGAGACTACAGATTGACCGTTAATAGATATTTCAAACAAGTGCAATATCCATTACCTTCCGTAGAAAGTATATTAATGGAATTAAGCGGGGGCGAATCGTTTACGAAGTTAGATTTAAGTTATGCGTATAACCAAATCAGCGTAGATGACGAATCAGCCATGATTTTAACTTGGACCACACACAAGGGGTTATTTAAGGTGAACAGGTTACCTTACGGCATCACGCCAGCCAGCTCAATTTTCCAAAAGGTACTAGAACAACTACTGCAAGGCATTAAGAATACGGCAAATTTCTTAGACGATATCATTGTAACCGGAGCAACTAGGAAAGAGCACGTAGAAAATCTAAAAGCAGTTCTTAAAAAACTGAACGATGCAGGGTTTAAGCTAAACAAAACTAAATGTGCATTCTTTCAGGAAGAAGTCAGCTATTTAGGTTTCACAATTTCAAAGTATGGTATAAAGAAAAACCTGGAAAAACAACGAGCGATCATTGAAGCACCCAGACCTTCAACGATTACCCAAGTAAAAAGTTTTGCAGGTATGGTTAACTATTATAGCAAATTTGTACCTAAATTAGCAATATTAATGCGACCTATATATGACCTATTGAAGCAAAATCAAAAATATAAATGGACGTCTAATTGTGAAAAATCATTCAAAGAAATCAAAAGTATTATTGCGTCTGATCAAATATTAGCTCACTTTGATCCTAACTTACCCATAGTTGTACAAACAGATGCGAGTCAAGACGGCATAGCAGGAGCATTATTTAACAAAAATAAAAATGGAATTTTGAAGCCAGTGGCGTTCATTTCGAGATCGTTGATGCCGGCAGAAAAAAATTATTCGGTTTTAGATAAGGAGTCTCTGGCAATTTACTGGTCAGTCAAGAAACTATATCAGTATTTGATGGGACAACAGTTTACAATCCAAACGGATCATCGTCCGCTAGTGTCAATCCTAGGTGAAACCAAGGGAATTCCACAGATGGCAGCTTCAAGACTTCAACGTTGATCAGCATTTCTTTCGGGATTTTCATATAAGCTGGAATATATTAAAGGCGAAAATAATAATGTAGCAGACATGCTCAGTAGGCATCCTGTTGATATTTGTTATATTTCCAAAGGTCAAGATGTAAAATCATCTCATCTAAATATGATCATATCCGAAAACTTACCGGTAGACTACAAGAAAGTAGCATTGGAAACTAGAAAAGATGTGGTACTTTCTAAGGTGTATAATTACCTATCGGTAGGTTGGCCAAGCAAGGTGGAGGAGCAAACATTAACACCATATTTTAGAAAAAGATTAGAATTAACTCTGGAGCAGGGATGCGTCATGTGGGGATACAGAATAATAATACCTACAAAATTTAGACAACAATTGCTGGACGAATTACATAGTAGTCATCTGGGGATAGTCAAAATGAAATCCATTGCCCGAGCATACTTCTATTGGCCAAATCTGGATAAGGATATTGAAGAAACGTGTCGAGCATGCATACCTTGCCAGACAATCGCAAACAATCCACAAAAATCAGAGATCATGAGTTGGAACAAACCAACAAGACCGTGGCAACGTATTCACGTGGACTTTTTGGGTCCTATTAAAGGAAACACCTTCCTAATAGTATTAGATGCATTTAGCAAATACCCAGAGATCAAGAAGATGGAAAGAACGACATCGGAAGAGACAATTGAAAAATTCAGGGACATTTTCAGTACTTGGGGAATACCGGAAACAATAGTCTCTGATAACGGACCACAATTTGTGTCGACGGAATTCAAAAACTTCCTCATAAAAAATGGGATAAGGCAGATTACATCAGCACCGTATCACCCATCTACAAATGGAGCAGCCGAAAACGCAGTCCGAACGTTCAAGAAATCATTAAAGGCAGCACTGTTAACTCACAAACATAATATCACTCCTAGTTTAGTAGTTAGTCGATATTTACTTAACTACAGGAACTCTGTGCATTGCGCCACAAATGAAACACCATCGAAACTCATGATAGGCAGAAATGTTAGAACTTTATTCAACTTACTTCAACCGAGGAGGGAGAATAAGGAAAATAATGGAACGGGTAGACATGAAACCTTTCAAGAGGGGGAGACAGTTATGGTTAAGGATTACAGAGATAAAAACAATACTATCTGGATCAAAGCAAAAATTTCTCAAGTGCTAGGGAAGAAAAATTACCTTTGCATGTTACTAAACGGTCAGACGTGGCGAAGACATCTGGATCAGATTCGGAAATTCGGGTTAGAGCTGAACCACGACATCGAGAAGACCTCGGAAAACCATACAACTAAAGTACCAAGCCAACGATTAGAAGAAAAGAGTTCAACCTCCACTCCTCAAACGGAAATTATTGACGATGTTCAGGACGAACAAACAGTTGCAGATTCTAATATAACTCCTTTAGTAAATGCACATGTTGAAAATGTAATTACAAACAATTCGGGTAATTTACCAGAAACTATAGGTAGTAATTATAGCAGAAACAATTCTGGAACTATACCAGAAGCAATAGTTAGTAGGTCAGGTAGGAAAATTAAGAAACCAGAAATTTTCAAAGATTTTGAATGTACTTAAGTGTATTGTAGTTCATTTCTTGTACAACAATTAATCTAAGAAGGGAAGAATTGTAGTGTATTAAGAGAATGTACGTACGGGAGACACAGCCGACTGAACCAACCATCTTGGCTTCGACAATTCAGCAACGTTTTAAGTGTGTACTTTAATTATAATAAATGTTATTTGTTACTTATGTGTGTTTGTGACAACGGTAATTAAAGGACATATCAGATACCATCCAATAGCTCCTCTTTTTCAAATCCATTGTCCTGAAAACGATTGGTCCAAATATTGACGAACCTTTGTAGCATAGTGTGGTGGCGCACCATTTTGCTGAAATACTAGACGATTTTCCAAGTACTCGTTATTTTCTAGTAGGTATCTCTACTAATGCTGAATGAATCGTATTTTCTAATAACTGCAGGTACATCTCTCCTGTTAAATTGCCAGGTAAAAAAAGGGGCCTATGATTATTGGTTACCAAAAATGCCAGCCCAAGAACCTGTCGATTGTGGTGTTGTAGATTAAAGAGCTGGGCAGTTCTATTAGCATTTTCATTGTTCGCAAAAAAAAGACATTATTTGAACAATAGTATAATAATGTGTTATATTATGTTTGAACTCTTTCAGCAAAGTCCATTATCACTGTTCAATGTACCGATTTTGCAACTAAATAACTTTAAAGTGCTATTTGTTACTACTATGATCTGACAACCGTAATTGACAATCACTATTAAACTTCAAAATGTTGCTATAGTAACGCTCTCAACAATAACCAAGATTTGTGTTGCAGAATTGGCATATGTACCCTACCAGTATTAAAAAGAAAAAAAAACGACAAAAAGTACGGTTCAAAATGTAGGAGAGCAACATTTTTTGTATATATTGTTGTATTTATTTTTGTTATTTCATTAATTCATTTACAAGAATTTTTTTTCATAAGAAAATGACACATTTTTGTAACTTTTATTAGCCTCTGTATCGGCTAGGGAAATTAGTAGCGATTTAAAACTTAAAGGTTATAATCCACTTAAAAATACCTTCAAAATGGGGTATCACTCGACCCCCTATTCGACTTAAAATTTTGGGAGCGCTTGTAACCCCCTAGCAAAAAAAATGGTTCCCCCTTGAATAAAAAATTGACGGGTCCGAGTATTTTTTTCGTAGATTTTTGAGGTCCCAAAAATAGGCCCTGTTTCGTTTTCAAATGGCTACCCTGTATGTAGCAACTAACTTCTTCGCGTTTCTTTATATTTATTTACATATACCTACCATTGGAACATTGTGTTCCGTGGAAATTTGGACGAACCTAACCTCTTTGAGCCTTTGGCACCAATCATATTCTGTGATCCCTATTTGACTCGCAAGGCAGGAAGGAAGACGGGCACGTGTAAATCCATAGCACTAGAAAATTGGGACCCATTCCAAGACGGAGTAACTGGAATTAACAAAAATGCCGATTAAACCACTGCCACGTGTGATCGCCCATATGCGCAGTTGGACGTTCCAAGAATGAGTTGAAGGTGAATTTTAACTCAGTTTCCCGGTGAAGTTCCTTTTCGACTTTCGAATTGGATGGGTGCGGTCATATTACAAATTGGCGTCCAACTCTTCTGGAATTTAAACTAAAAGGCATCAAAACGTAGGTGCGTTTGTTTATAACCCTCCACTTATAAATTCCTGTTTAGGTTAATTAGGGTAAAAGCTCCGGTGGGCGTCGCGTCGGTTTGCTGCCCGCCAGCGAAGGATCAACAGGAATATGTTACGGTAGATTAGTGCACCGTAGTTTTAATTATAGCTCGGAACGTCTTTTATTATCCTTACTCTGGGCTATAAATAAAATGTGCAAGTCTCCAATATTGCAAAACGTGTTTCCATTTCGTTGTGGAAACTTAATTTTGGCAAGGTTGCTTGACAAAAAATAAATCGGACAATGACTGCCCGTCTTGAAGCGATTGCAGACCAATAAAGTAAACTGAAAGTTATTAGTTTAGTCTAGCGATCATTTAATGCACAATATTTATACATTTTGATCTTTTGCCAGTTGGGTATTTAATCGTACTATAACGTAGCTCAAGTGAAAATTGGAATGGTTCACTTCGTCGCCGAAACATTCGGGAATTTAATCCCCGAAGAGCCGGAGTGGAAAATCGTGTTAAGTAGAGACGCAATTAATGTAAAGGGAGAAAATCGGCGGTCGGAGAGACAGACAGCAGGGCTTATGTAACACATTCCGGATTCAGCTCGTACACGCATACTTCTTTCATGCTTCTCGTATAACTGTGACAATGTCCGCGAGCCGCGACGGCGTCCACGATCAAATTTATTGCGGCGCTACCGCCAGCCTTCGCGGCGCCAGCGTCTCGACGCTCTCCCTTACCACCCCAAAGGATCTCGGTCCGTCCTTATCAAACGCGACCCGAATTACTTACTATTCGATATTTTTGGTACGTAACAGTTCCTTGGCTTCACTTTCGCTATCTAT
The DNA here is from genome assembly GCF_008802855.1 of Photinus pyralis. NCBI lineage: Eukaryota > Metazoa > Arthropoda > Insecta > Coleoptera > Lampyridae > Photinus > Photinus pyralis. The sequence continues at coordinate 44,705,520 of NW_022170511.1, forward strand.
TGCACTTGATTTTCGTTCAACAGTTCATATTCATTTTTATAGTCACACTTCGAACCGATACAAATCATAAGTCACTTACCACACTCCATTATCATGGAGAGGAAGTGAAAGAAGTGCGGCAATAAAACTTCGTTATATAACTCTACAAGTGAAATAGAAGACGCACTCCCGAGTTTATGATTATAGGATATACTTTTCGAAATTAGTTTTATGGCCATTACGTTGATTTATTCGCCAATATTTTCACGCAAAAATCGTTTACCTTCAAAGTGAATTAATTGCTAAAGATCGTACGGAGCCAACACAGTTCCAAGCCAAATTTCCTGTAAAATGTGCTAAATGACCTGTGAGCTTCCACTGGGGGGAGATCTCGATTGTTGTTAACGTGGATACTGTCAGTTGCCGTAAGTAATGCAAATTAATTGCTTTTCCAACTTTGAGGGAGTTAATAAAACTCCCTCGACTCTTCGACGTATATTTCTTTCAAATACGGATCGGAACTTTAGATTCTTTGTATGCGTTATAGAAACGTAAGAAGTAGAAAGTTGTTTTTGTTCGTGTTTTAAGAAAAATATGAATTCAGTTTAACCAATGACGGATTTATCAGCAGGTCCAAAAATTTGTATCTTACAGAAATAAAAAAAGGTATTATTTATTGTACAGGGTGAGTTTTTTTTTCATTTTGACTATGGTAAACCCTAAGAGATACAAAGTCTCTTAAATTGGCAAAGGTATGCATCAAAAAATAATTTTAACAAACTGTTAGTGATTTTTTCTGAGCTTTCTGGCGATGCTAAAATCAAATATTTTTATGACTTGTTGGTTCGAGCCAATCACATCAATTTTTTAATTTCTTATGGACACCATATTGGATTTTTACGCTACCTAGATAGAGAAAAAATTACATAATTGGAATTTGGAAATGAAAATTAATCTTGAAGTTTGCATTGAAATTTATAATGTATTTCTAATGGTCATAAGTAGGGCTAGGATTTTGATGATTTGGCGCTCCAAATACCGAGTTTTGTTAGTAGTCTTGATTTAGTTTACTCTTTGTATGCCATATATAGAATTAAACATTTCTTTATTTTTATTTATTGATCATATTACTTATTACCGTGTACAAATTCTGCATAAAAAAATAGATCGAAAACAAAACATAATTTAAAAAAATGGAAATGAGCAAAAACTTCAAGACGATTGATTTTAATTTTGCTGATGTAATTTAATAATATTTATAGCCCGACCGGTGATATACTGACGACTGTTTTTCAAACCTGAAAATTGATACTCTTTGAATAATATTCCAGTCAATTAATTGCAAACTGGAAATTTTTCCGAAGCGTTTGATGGGAAAATACGTGCATTTGTCCGAATGTCATCCTCATCACTTCCATCGTCACAAGGTGGAATAGGTTCCATGTTCAAAAGAACTTCAAAGGTGGTAGGTAAAAATTAGCTTCCAAGCATGAGCTAGGTGGCTATTGTGATTACCATTTTTTGGACATGTTAAAATTTCATCATATGTCCACGTTTTAGATCATTTTAAGCAACTTTTAATAAAACAATTTTTTTCTGAAACTACTTTAGAAATAACTACATTTGTCTCTAAAAAGGGTGAAGAAAATGCGATTTTCTTCTCTAGTGAGGAAATAAAAAAACAATTGGTACGTGTCAAACTTCATTATTACATACGATACTTTTTCAATTTTGGTTGTAGTTTCAGAAAAAATTATATGTAAAACTTGAGAAGAAAGTGTTTTTCAACTCTCTTTGAACTCGAGTTGAAAAACTCCACTTTCTTTCTTTCCTTCTGTATTGTTACGTGCGTGCGTCGAGGTAACGGCTCGACGGATTTTTTTAAAATTTTGGATATATATTAGGCATACGGAAACGAGCCGGATTTTTGAAAAAAAAATTTGGAGCGCCTAAACGGCACCGAATTTTTTTTCAAATAGCAACCTAAAATGTTTATTAAAGTATCTTAAAGACTTATTTTTCTGTGGGTTATAACCTACAAAAATTGTGCCAGGTTTTATTATAAAAAAACTGAGAAAAAAATGTCAAAGTTAAAAAACTTGGCAAAACTAAAGTATCAAAGATTAAGAGAATCGAATCTCAAAGCCTTCCCCATAAATTTATTGTTGTACTATTAAAACACGACTATAGTTTCGGCGAAAATCTCCATCATCAGGTGAACTATAAATTAGCTAAACACAAAATTGATCTCGATTACGAGCTGATTACTTACATTAATTATTATTGATGGAAGGTGTTGTTGTAAACATAGAAAACGTGTTGAAAATGAAAAGAATAGATGGTTACAAACGAGGTTACAACAATAAATGTATGGGGAAGGCTTTGAGATCCGATTTTCTTAATCTTTGATATCACTCAACCCCATTTAGAGAAACGATAGATAATGATAAAAAAACTAGTAATTCTAGTTAGGAATTACGATTATTAATTATATGATACCTTGTCACATTAAAATAAAAAAAATAAATAAATCAATAGACAAAGATGAACAAAAATTAAACAAATTTTTCAAAACCCACTCGTGGGTGTTGTCGCGTAGCACACGTGTAAATGATGGGTAACGGGAAATATAAACCATAGCAGCTATCAATTAGCGAAAACCCGAAGTTTTTAGGTGTCCCAGGGGCTGATATCTCGATAGAACAGACAGACAGGCAGATAAACGATGGAAAATCGGGCACATTGCAAAAACAATAGAAGGGATCCAAAACAAAGCAATTTTCAATTAAGTACCAATAAAAAATTAACCGTAATTAATAATCATTTTAAGATATAAAATCCAAATTACATTGACTTCTGTAAGAGGTTAACAAAATTTTCCTATTGGAAACAATTTAGTGTTTAGTAATAAAACGGCACATACAGCAAATTAATATGACTTTTGGCAGTGTATATTAGGCATAAAGGATTTAAGACTGTAAAAAATTGTTTTTGGTTAAATATTTGCTTTGAGCTAGGAAGCTGTTTTGTCAAGATTTTGGCAACTGGTTTTCTCTATCTAGTGACGTAAAAATTCAATATGGCATCCATAAGCAATAACAAAGTTGATGTAGAAAGATGAGGAAGGTTTTGTTAAAATTATTTTTTGATATCTGAATATAAATGAATGGCAGGTCGCCAGTCCATTTTCCGATTTTTTGGCCAGAGCTTCGCAATTTGTAGAGCTACAAGAAATTTTGAAACGGACAATTAACTAGCATAAAATTTTGCATAACTTTGCCTATTTAAGCGATTTTGTTTTTCTTACGGTTTACGACATCCTCATAGTGAAAATGAAAATCAGGTGCCACATTCTTGACAGAACAACTTCCTAAAACCTTGCTAAACCCTTTTTGACAGCCTTACATTTTGTTTAATGAAACCTGCCAAAATTTTAACGAAATCAAAGTAACGTTTTGTCGAAAGAAAAATTGTTAGAAAATCATAATATTTGTAGGTTGTACGCAGAACAAGAAAGTCTTTCGAATAGTTAATAGAAATTTTGCGTTGCAATTAGAAAAATAAAGTTCGTGACCTTTACGGCGCTCCAAACATGTTTTTTCCAAATCCGGTCCGTTGTTTTTCGTTTCCGTATGCTTAATATACAGATCGAAAATTTGAACAAAACCGTCGAGCCGTTATCTCGGAACAAAAATTTATTCTTTAAAAAAATTTTACATGTCCACAAATCGGTGATAGTAATAGCCACCTATAGCTCAAGCAAGCTAGAAACCAAAATAACTCACACCCTGTATAAATACAGAAAACGAGTCTCCCAAAATTAACAAAAATCTCCATATTTTAGTACTGTACTGCAGTATACTGAACACTCTACGTCTGTATACGAAAAATTACCAGACGCTCTGTAAATTATACTTTGAGATCATGAATTTTCAAAATATTCCAATAGCGATCCAATATTACAATTTAAATTTAGTAGTTTTGTATAAGCTGTGTTCCTATTGGTGTAAGAATGTTTAAAGCAGTACATGATTGAGCTTTCTTTAGCTCGGAAGTTACCCAAAGATAATTTCTCGTGTAATTTTCACTAAATCGTGGATTGTAAAAATAATCTAGAAACTCACATAACGATCCCCTAGGGCCTCGGTTACAATAATCATGCTAATAAGGGGAAAAGGCTGTTTTATTGAAGACGATACAACACAAATCAAAGTTGCAATTTCATTGTTAGAATTAATAGAGTTAATATTTCGAACTAGGGTACCGAATTTCAGTTAGTCAGTGTAGGGGCGTGAAAAATGGAATAGGCAAATTTGTAAATCCGCCACTGAATAATACAGACCCATTATTTTCTGGATTTACTTAAATAAGGAATTGGCCTTACTTAATATGTAATAACAGTCCAAAAAGTTTATACAGAGTGTTCAAAATTCACTAGAAATACACCCCAGAAATTTCAGATTCAAGATACCACCCTCATATCGATATTCTGACGTTACGCGACTCTGACCTTTTAAAAAAACTTGATGGTTAGATGCTAGCTACAGGAATTGCTTGTGAAAGCTTCAGGAATTGATTAATTTTAACCAATTTATTTCTACGCAGTTCGGCGTTTTTTTTTTATTTTCTCTTGATTTAAAAAAAACCGTTGGCGTAGGTATGTAAAGATCCGCAGGAGATACATTAACCTTTAAATACAATACTGTCACTTTACAACAGTGTCACAATCCTTATATCAACAATTTTTAAACAATGTTAGTCTGTATATAGTTCGTTTCACCAATAATTTAACATTTCTCATTAGGTCGCCACTGCGATATTTAAAACAATCGGACAATAGCCCCCATTTAACTGAAAGTCAGCGATTCTCAATAAAATTTTAATGTTTCAAACGCCAAATTGTAGTGCTCGTATAAATCGGCCCATTTCCTTAATAAGCGATATACAGGGTGACAATTTGAAAACTTACCACCCCCCATATCTTAGTAAATAAACGAGATATTTAAAAAAATCAAAATCCGTTTCTGTAATTCGGAGGGGGAATCACAATGATATAGTTGGCGACGCACCCCCTCACACCCCCTGCGCCCTAGCCACCCCAACTTTTAAATCTTAAATAGTGACTCCCCATGTGTGATACGTCATTGGAAAGCTCTGAAAAAATGCTTTCCAACCATACCAAATAGCATTACATTTAGGTTAGTAATTATCGTGCAAATCAAAAAATAAACATGGAAAATCGTATTTAACTTGAACTTCCAAAGCCGACTCGACAGCAACTCATTTTTGATCGTCAGTTATAATCTATTCTCAAACTCTTGTCGAACCTTTCCAATGTTGGTTTTTCAATATTTCGACATTCTTGAATTATTCTCTGTCTTAGTTCGTCTATGTTCGCCGGTTGCGTTTTAAATACGACAGATTTTAAATGTATCATATTAGTTTATTTTTTGATTTGCACGATAACTACTAACCTAAATCTAATGCTATTTGGTATGGTTGGAAAGCATTTTTTCAGAGCTTTCCAACGACATATCACACATGGGGGGTCACTATTTAAGATTTAAAATTTGGGGTGGCTGGGGCGCAAGGGGTTGGAGGGGGTGCGTCGCCAACTATGTCATTGTGATTCCCCCTCCGAATTACCGAAACGGATTTTGACTTTTTTAAATATCTCGTTTATTTACTAAGATATGGGAGGTGGTAAGTTTTCAAATTGTCACCCTGTATTTAAAATGTAGTTCCTTAAGGAATGCGTCGATAGGACATTAACGACAATAATCGTGTTGATACCATATTAATGTATTAATTAAATGGGTAGACACATTCCAAGTAGTTTCCCCAATTACAATTTGGCGTTTGAAACATTAAAATTTTATTGAGAACCGCTGACTTTTAGTTAAATGGGGGCTATTGTCCGATTGTTTTAAATGTCGCAGTGGGAATTCCCGCTACTTAACGACCTAATGAGAAATGTTAAATTATTGGTGAAACGAACTATATGTAGGAAATAGTCTCTTGATTTAGCTGTGCTGATTTTGCATTTTGAAGTTCCTACAGGCCCATTGTAAAATTTAGTGTCACTGTTTTCAGCGTTCAATGAGAGTCCAGATGATTTTGTTCGAACTTTAATTGTCAAGTTTTGTGTAATATTTGTGCCATTACAAAAGGTAATGCACTTAATTTTAATTTTAATTCTTCGTTTTTTTGTGAATTGTATTGCCTTCGCCGACGTGTATAACTAGCAGTAGATAACCCTTGAATTTGTTTTGTTATTTACTTGTTTCACTTTAAATGTTATCTTTATTTTGCCGTGTTTAATGTTTAATGTTTAAACTCGTTTAGTTTGATTAGCGACTTCAATTCTTGGTATATTAATCTGCGTTTTTTGACGTGCATGCTGGAGTGTTAAAATTACTTAGCGACATTTATCTCGAAATACAACCTCAGTTTAAGGTTAACCGTAGCCGGGACCTTCAAAAGTATTTCATGTACTTTATGTAAGAAACTTCGGACTGTTATTTTTCACAAATGGGAAAGGGGTGGAGTTGCTCTTAAATCTATTTGGATTGGCATATCAAATTTTGTATTAGGTTAAAGTAAGATTTAAATTATTCAAATGCATGAGTTACTTCCTCGTATTGTTAATTTTTCTATATTGTAGATATTGCTTCAAAATTTTCACTCTGTGAACAATGCTTCGGAAGTTTCTTCGGCTCGGTACTTTTGTCCGAGGGGAACACGGTATGGCTTTAAATGCATTCTGTCTAAATTTGTAGGGGCTCTTTCGGCATTTCGATTCATTTTACACTCTTAAATAAACTATTCAATAAACTTTCTTTTGCTATTCAAATTCATTGAGTGTGTTTTTTTGCGTTCCGTGTTTCTGAATTAAATTTTTTGTACATTTTTGCCAGAGCCCTTTTTTAAATCGGGGTCCGTCCTCATTGCGTACCTTTGAGGTATTGTAGTTACGCCACTGACGTTCCCCTAACATTCTGCATGTTAGACTAACGGATTCATGCGGGGGAACGCGGTGATTTGGGTGTCTTTGGGGTTGCGGCGGTCAAGGGTTTATGTATGTTATAAAGTTGAATTACGCATAAAAAGATAATGTTCATTGTAAATAATTGCATTGTTATCTCCGGTCATTGCGATAAGAGTTTTTTTTATCGTTAATTATGTTTGAAAATAAGCAGATTTCGCCTATAAAAAAACGCAGATGTTAATTTCGTTCGACGACGCATGACGCAATCGCTTGTGCGTAGTATTTGTCTGCTGCCCTGGCCGCCATTATTTATTTCATTTGCGTCGAATAAATTTTTAGTAACTCTGTTTAATAAAATTAGTTAGACATGTGTTTGCGGTTGGTTTAGTGACCGTTTGCCATTGCGCATAGCACTACTGTAGCGAGTATCCCGTGCACCGAGGGGAGATTAGTCACCGGTGATAAGGAGTGAAAGCGGATGCGACGCATTCTTTCCTTGAAATATGATTAGTCTTCTAGACCCCTCGAGACACGTTTCGTGAGTTTTTCTAGATACTTTCCCTTTGATATATAAGCAAATTGAAGCTTGTTTTAGGGCAGTTTCAATATCGATGCCGAAGTGATCACTAGTAAAGTTCGCGCGTATGTAGTAAATTGTGTACAAGTCAGTGTTGTAAGTATAATAATAAGCACATATAAATTCATTATCATTTGACTGTAAATAAAGAAATAAGGTAATTAAATTTACGGTCCAATATGATCTCAATTTGTATAGAAATACCTAGTCGTTTTTTAGACAGAAGTTATGGGAGATTGCCAATCAAATTAGGGGTGGTTAATTGATGCTTAGTCTACACATATACGACGTGTTTGATTAAAACTACCTACATCATCTCTTATTTAAAAGATGCTTGCACAAATAACTTTTTATACAATTTACTAAGCGCTTTGCGTATATAGTCATTACTCCTTCTTTGCAGTTCTGCATCATACCATTTTAGTTTGTCGACATCACGAAATGGGCCCTTCGTTTCAAAGGCCTTCTCCAGAGAGCGTGCGTTGCGAAAACATCGCATGTTCCGGTCCGCATTTTTTCACAAAAACTACTTCCTCAGAATGAAGGTAAATTTTATAGCGCTCTTGCTCCCGATGCATATCTCTGAAGCGTTTTCCGAATGAAACGAATTTATTTACTACGTCCTAAAAACTAGAGTCCATAAAGTTGCGGCCTTCCTTACTCCTGTCGCTCGAATCCCTTACGGTAGTTGTCATAATAATAAAGAGGAACTATACCTACGTTTTAAAGCTGTCTAACGCAACTGCACGAATTCACGAAACTAATTGCTCGTAAAAATAATTCCACCCCCACATTTATATCTACACCCCGTCTATAGACTGACTAATGTAATGGAAGAATTCGTGTCGAGCAATTGCTGCACGCCAACGTAAAGCTCTTTTTAAAGGGCAAGTGATTTTAAGGTGTTTGACCTTTAAAAGCTCCATTTGTTACTTACTCTTTTGGAAACGAGTCGCAAATCTCCATAATGGATGCGGTACAATGAAAACATACAGTTTGGTCAATAATTTTTGGTGTAAATGAGGTTGCTAATGGGAACACGTGGGGTAGGGTTAAAATTATTCATAGGACTCGTTATCGATTGGCGCTAATTTATTAATAGTCACCCTTATGGCAATAGAAAAAACCTTGCGACTAATCCCATTCCGTTTTCTTTTTTCAGCGACTGGCTTAGATCCTTCGAGTTTTCTATCGTCACAATCGCCGAGTCAGTATGACCTTCTGGCGGAGCTGGGGTTACATAACACCACCTGGGCGGGTGTGTCGATCACATCGGGCCCGAGTGTTCCACAGCAACTTCGACCGGCATATTTGCTCCAAGGTAAGTCGAGCGTTTCCAATTTTCCGAATGATCCGGCGCGGAGCGAAAATGAGCTTGAAATGTGAAAATCGAAAACGTCATTAGGCGCGATTTAACCACTTTGATTGTAGCCAGTCTACTGTGTAATGCAATTTGCGACTTGTGGGAGCTCATTTAAGGATGTAATTGGAAATCTATTGATGATTCTCACGGCTTTAGTCGTAATTGCGACAGTAAATTTTCTTCATCCTCAACGTTTATAATTTGATGTCTTGCGTATACAAATATTAAAGGAACATGCTTTAATTTTATATTAACGGTTTGAAATTCCAAAACAATGATAGAGTAGTTATCGCAGCATCAACATTTTGTAATACAATGATCATCAATATTTAAATCCCAAAAAAAAGTAAAATCGAAAAGCATTTGCATCTCAAAAATGTAAAGGTTTTTGTTACAACATTAGATAAGAGCAGTAGATAAAACATCGGTCCTCTGAATATGTAGGATTTTAGAGGCCTCTCTAACGCGCCACGGCGTCGTTACACAGCGGTTATCGTTCAGCAACGACTTTCTTCTGTATTCTACTGGGGTCCGTTAACTTGGCCCCCCCCCCCCCACTGAGAGATTTGATAGTCGTATTATTTTGAAATGAATGCGCTCGGTAATAATAACTCTTGCGCCATTATCGTTTTTTAGAAATCCGAAAAAACAGTTGGGGGGGGGGCAAGTGAACGTAGCCCCCCATTGCGCCACTTGAATTAAAGCTAGCGCCATTACGGATAAGCCGTGACAAATTTTCAAAAAGTGGGGGGGCCAACTTAACGTTTTTAAAAGTTACTTTTTTTGAACATCTTTTCATACGAAATTGTACTCTCAGGTATGCGCTGAAATGCGCCGTAAAAAGATATCTTTGCGCCATTATTGTTTTTTGGTTATCCTTAAATATATTTGGGGGGAGGGTACATCTGGTTATGAGCTCAATTGCGCCACTTGAATTAAAGCTAGCGCCATTACGGTTAAGCCATAAAAAATTTTTAAAAGGGGGTGGGGCTAACTTAACGTTTTCAAAAGTTACGTTTTTTAGCATGTTTTTTCTACTACATCGTACCTTTCATCATGCGCTAAAATGCGCCGTAAACAAAAATCTTGGCGCCATTATAGTGTTTCAGAAACACTATACAGGGTGTTTTTTTGGGAGCTTTAGTTAAACGATTCTGAGAAAGTAAAATAGGTAGGTTTTTAAAAATTTGTATTTAGGAGTTACTCCGATGGCCGAATCGATGTAAAATATTTTCAAAATGGACGCACTTCCGGAAATAACTTTTGAAAACGCTAAGTTAGACCCTCCACTTTTTAAAAATTTTTTATGGCTCAACCGCAATGGCGCTAGCTTTAATTCAAGTGGCGCAATTGAGCGCATAACCAAATGTATCAGGTGACCTAGTTACAAGGGACAAAATACGTACTGGGGGGGGCTACGTTCACTTGCCCCCCCCCCAATGTTTTTTCGGATTTCTAAAAAACGATAATGGCGCAAGAGTTATTATCGGTGGCGCATATGAGCGCATAACGAGCGCATTCATTTCAAAATAATACGACTATGAAATCTCTCAGTGGGGGCCAAGTTAACGGACCCAGTCTACTGACTGACTGAAATTCGGTACCCTAGTTCGAAATATTATTTTATTAACATTATGAAATGAAATTGCAACTTTGATTTGTGTGTGTTCTATCGTCTTCTAAAACAGCTTTTTCCCCTTGTTAGCATGATTATTGTGAACTAGACTCTAGATTGCTTTTACAACTCAAGATTTAATGAAAATTACACGAGAAATTTATTTTTTGTAACTTCTGAGCCATTGGCGGATTTACCAGCAAGCCTTGGAGCCTCGGGCGGCAGATTTTAGGGGGCGGCAAATTTGATCCAAAAATTTGTAACTTACAGAAATAAAAAATATATTATTGTACAAGGTGAGTTTTTTTTTCATTTTGACTATGGTAAACTGTAAGAGATACAAAGTCGCTTAAATATTCAGTTATGCTAATTAATTTTCCCTTTCACTTGTCTCTTGTAGCTTTACAAATAACGTAGTTATGTCGAAAAAACCGAAAAATGTAATTTTCAAGAACGTGCTAGCGTTCATTTATGGTCAAAGATATCAAAAAACAATTTTAACAAACCTTTAGTGGTTTTTTCTGAGCGTTCTGACGATTGGATTTTTACGAGGATTTTTACACTATCTAGATAGAGAAAAAATTACAAAGTCGGAAATACCAAATACCTGGTATTTCATTTAGAAATTAATCTTGAAGGTTTGTATTGAAGTTTACAATGTATTTCTTATGGCCGTGTTGATGGAGACTGCGCCAAACAATAAACGAAAAATGTTACATAATTTTAAGCAAGCCATGGAATTATTGGAGATTAATTTCCGAATGCAATACTAAATAATTGGTAACTCCGACTTTGTAGTTTTTAGCTTCCTAGTATAAGCTAGGTAACTATTGCGATCGCCGATTTTTGGAACAAAATTTCATCAAATTTTTACATTAAAATCTTTTTCCGTCTGTATGTACGTGCGTTCGTTGGCAATTGTTCGAGGTAACGGCTCTACGGATTCGATTCAAATTTTGGATATTATAAATACAGGGTGTTTTTTTTTTCATTTTAAGCATTAGGGTCTCGGAAACCGTAAGACATAGAGATTCGGTTAAATGAGGAAAGAGTTGTAGTTTTAAGGGCTTATTCAAGATATGCTTTTGTTTTTTTTTTAAAAATCCGCAGTTTACTAGATATGAGCGAAAAACAGATTTAGTGATTTTTCATTCATTTTTATTTTATTTATTCGTTGTTGCTTTACCTTATAGTAGGTGGCAACACCATGTCCCTAATACATACAAACAATATACTTAGCACAAATACTAAAATTACAAAATGTATAACATATTGAACCAAACCGACACATTAAAATATCCCATTCTAAAATTGTGACGAACATACAATAATTATTTTAAAAGGTTTCAAATGTTTAGGTTTTCATTTAGGTGATAGTACGCTTTTTCTACTAGAAATTGTTTTAATGCAAATCTAAATTTCATTTAACTGTTGTAGAATCGTTAGTATTAGAAATACAGAAATATGCAAAGAACAAAAATTGTAGATTTTTTTCCGCTTAATAAGATAGATTTACTAATATTTATTCTTCTTTTATAATTTTCGAGTTATAACGCAAACTTACATTTTTTTAAAGTTGGCTGTGACATTTTTAAAAAGTGTTTTTTTTTCTGTTTACAATGATATAAGGTTCATTGACAAATAAACATGATACAGTACTGTTTGTATTATTAAGAGTAGTAAAAACAGATTTTGCCATGGGAAACATTTTTGTTCTCTTAATTATTGTCTATTATAATATTTAACTTGCAGTTAGTTGTGTGAGGGGGCACCGTTGTGTTGAAACCAGCGTAAATTACGTCGTGTTTCCAAATCTAACCCATCTTACATATCCTGAAATTCATTTGGTAGAAAATGAAGATAATATTGTCCAATTTTCGTCGTAAATGAAAGGTCTCACTAGATATTGTTTTCCATGGCCAACTCTGTTTACTTACCTCTCAATAATACGAAAATTACTGCAGGGCGTTTATTGATTAAAGTACATTTAGCAAGCCTTATATCGTTATAAAGAGAAAAATTTGTCCTTTTTAAAAATGTCAAAGCCAACTATGACTACAATTTAAAAAATTATAGTTTGTATTATAACTCAAAAATTGTAAGATCTAAAAATAAATTAGTATGTTCGTCATGTTAAGCATTAAAATGTCTAAAAATTTTATTCGTGTCATTTTATTGTATTTCTAATAACGATTCTACAACAGTTAAATGAAAAATCACTAAATCAGTTTTTCGCCCATATCTAGTGAACCGCGCATTTTTTTCAAAGAACAAAAGCATATCTTAAATAAGCTCTTAAAACGACAACTCTTTGCTCATTTAACCGAATCCGTATGGCTTATGGTTTCCGAGATCCCAATGCCCAAAATGAAAAAAAACTCACCCTGTATATTAGGCATAGGTACGGAAACGAAAAATAGCCAGCCGGATTTTTGAAAAAAAAAAATTGGCCACGCATAACGGCATCCAACTTTTTTTCAATAAACAACTAAATATTTTTATTAGGGTATTGGACAGACCTTATTTTTCTGTGGATAACCTACAACAATTGTGCCACGTTTTATTACAAATAAACTAAGAAAAAAATGTAAATGTTAAAAACCTTGGCAAAAGAGACCGGGGCTAGTTGTTGATACCAACGATTAAAATCGTCTTATTATAACCTTCAGTAGAATTCTTGTGACAACCTGGGGCAAATTGTCACAGTATTACAACAATAATGAAAATAAGAAATCAAAGGGTTGTATTCAGAAACAGAAGTTACAGTTACGAAGAAGTACCTACTTCTTGTAATGTAGGTAGACATATCGTATTCTGAGTCACAACTGTGACATACATAAAACGGATTTCTATCAGTACAGTTTTTATGTGCCCGGTGTTTGCAAGTTGTACATTTAATACAGCTTTCAACTGAAACTGTAGTTTTCCGCAAATAAGACGGTAGGTAGAAGCATTGAATAAGTAGAAGACAGATTTTTTTAAGCGCTTTTAGATTATTTTACTAGTGACAACTTGTCCCGTTTGAGATCTCGATAGAACAGACAGACACACAGATAAACGACGGAAAATCGTGCATCTTGCAAAAAGAATAGAAAGGACAAAGCAATTTTCAATTAAGTACCAATAAAAAATTGACCGTAATTAATAATCGTTTAATTACATTGAATTCTGTAAGAACTTAACAAAAATTTTCTTGTGGGAAACAATTTAGTGTTTAGTAATAAAACGGCACATACCGCAAATTAATTTGACCTTTGGTAGTGTATATTAGGCATAAAGGATGTAAGACTGTCAAAAACGTTTCTTTTTTTCTAAATATTTGCTTTGAGCTAGGATGCTGCTTTGTCAAGATTTTGGCAACAAACAAAGTTGATGTAAAAAGATGAGAAACAATCACCAAGCGTTTGTTAATTATTAATTAATTATTTTTTGATATCTTTGAAAATAAATGAATGCCAGCTCGCCAGTCCATTCTCGAAAATCACATTTTCCGGTTTTTTGGCCAGAGCTTCGCAATTTTTAGAGCTTTGACATGTCCAAAAAAACCGAGATATTAATAGCCACCTAGCTCAAGCAAACTAAGAACCAACATAACTCACCCTGTATAAATAAAAAAAACGAGTCTCTAAAAATTTTGGTACTGTACTGCAGTATACTGAACACTCTACGTCTGTATATGAAAAATTACTACCTGCTCTGTAAAAGATCATGAATTTTTAAAATTTTCCAATAGCTATCCAATATTACAATACTGAAATTGAGTAGTTTTGTGTAAGCTATGTTCCTATTGGTGTATTTTAAAGCATACCTTACTGCACTTTATAATCAGTACATGATTGAGCTTTCCTTAGTTCGGAAGTTACCCAATAATAATTCCTCGTGTAATTTTTACTAAATCGTGGATTGTAAAAATAATTTAGAAACTGACACAAAGATCCCCTAGGGCCTAGTTCCCAATTATCATGCGAATAAGAACTGTATTAATGAAGACCATAAAACACACACAAAAAGTTGCAATTTCATTGTTAGAAAAATGTTATTAATATTTCGAACTAGGGTACCGAATTTTAGTTAGTCAGTGTAGGGGCGCCAAAAATGAAATAGCCTGCTGGCAGAAAATTTGTACCTAAATCCGCCACTGAAGTTAATGTTTATTTTAAATTAAATGTAGATCAATTCCTTCAAGGAGTACTATTATTGATTAAACCAAAAAATGAGAAAATCCCTGAAGATCCAAGTCAAATTGTCTGAAGTCCAAACACTACACCAGCTAAATAAATCGAGTTAGTCGGGAATTCGTTTGTGGGCAGTTTTATATGTAAACGATCAAAACTTTAATAACCCTCGGGGTTGCTCACCCCTTCCGTTATACATTTTTACAAGACCGAATAAATAGGTGTGTAAAATTTGCTGTATCAGTAGGGGGTGATATAAGTGTTATTAGCTACCATATCAACGGATTTGTTTCGATTAGCCCCTAATTGCTCACTTTTAGTGCTTGACAATAGCTAAACCCTGCAGTACGGTAGTAACAGAAATAAATATCTTTTCCCGATAAGCCGGAAACTATTGAAATTCAATAAGCAAGTTTTATGTATTGGAAATGCTAATTTGAATGGAAACTACACGAAGAATGCAGAATTTATGCCTACTTCTTCCATATTCAGTCAACCGTCGATGACATTTATCAATGTTTTAAAAGCAGTGGATTTGAAACTGTTGATGGTATTAAATTGAATAAGAACTGCTATTAAACATCAATATGAACAACGTTTTTTATTGTATCAGTTTCTAATGACAAACTCTAAAATTATTTATATAGCAACAAACTACTACCTTAGATCAAACATAAATGAATTATTTAGTTTAAAGATTTTAGTACAACACTTCCCCTCAAACTTTAAACTTTCATTTATGTTACAATGAAAACATCCCCAATTTTTCTCTAAGATGTTGAAATTGAATTTTTGGAATTGGCTTAGTTAAAATATCCGCAACTTGATCTTCACTTGCAACATGTACTATGTTCATCTCCTTATTTTGAACTCGTTCCCGTACAAAATGCGCCCGCACATCAATATGTTTCGATCTCTTGTGGAAACTTGGGTTTCGAGCGAGTTTTATTGCGCTTATGCTATCTACACGAAGCGTTGGTACTTTTTCTAATGGTGCAATTTCCCCAAAAAGACGATTTAACCATACAATGTCTTTAGCTGCTTCGCTGGCAGCCACATATTCCGCCTCTGTGGTAGATAAGGAAACACTTTTCTGCTTCCTGCTTGCCCAGACGATAGCACCTCCACAAAATTTAAAAACCAGACCGCTGACAGACCGTCTTGTATGAGGGTCACTTGCAAAATCTGCGTCGCTGTATGACTCTAATTCGTTAACTTGAGTGTCAACTTCTTTGTAATAAATTCCCATTTCAGCTGTGCCCTTCAAGTATTTAATGATCCTTTTTACCATTGTCCAGTGCTGTTCCCTTGCTTCTTCCAGAAACTGTGAAACATAATTTACAGCAAACGTGATATCAGGACGAGTAGATACTGCTAAATACATTAAGCACCCTACTGCTTCTCGATAAGGGGCTTTCGTCAATTCAAATTTCACTTCTTCCCCTGTTAATTGACATCTTTCAATTGGCGTACTAACTGAATTTGCTTCTGTCATTTTAAATTTTTCAATTATGTCATCAACGTACCGTTTTTGATTAATGAAAATTGTTCCATCGTTATGTTGATTAATTTGAATATTGAGAAAACATCCGACTGGCTCCGCTGTCATTTTGAATTCTTCTTCGAGTTTTCCAATGAATTTATTAATAGATTCTTTTGTTGTGGCAACAACCAATCCATCGTCCACATAAATAACGACTATCAGTTTTTCATTTTTGGAAATACGGTAAAATAAACATGGGTCAGCTGTACTCTCCTGTAAACCAAATGAAATTAAAACCTCCTTGAACCGTTCGTTCCAGCATCTTGGGGATTGTTTTAAACCATAAAGACTCCTCTGCAATTTACAAACACGCTGACTTCCATCTTCATAACCTTCAGGTTGATCCATGTAAATTTCTTCATCAATTTTTCCATATAAAAATGCAGTCTTGACGTCAAATTGAGCAATCTTCAATTTTTCTTTCGCTGCAATACTCAAAACTATCCGAATTGAATCAAGTCGTGCCACAGGACTAAATGTCTCATTATAATCAATACCTTCTCGCTGACTAAATCCTCTGACAACTAAACGTGCCTTAAACCGCGAAACATTCCCGTAAGAATCCCGTTTCACACGATATACCCAGCGATTAGAAATAGTTTTTCGCTTTTCCGGCAGTTCAACAATTTTCCACGTCGAATTTTCTTTCAATGATGCCATTTCTTCGTTCATGGCGGTAACCCAATTCTGCTTTTCTGCCGATTTTATGGCCTCGTTATAACTTTTTGGTTCAACAACTTCCGAAATCATTGCATATAACAATCTGTTTGGTGCTTTGAGATCGTTCCGATTTCTGAGATGTCGTTTTTCCAAGATTTCTTCCGATGCTTTACCCTCCAATTCCTTTTCTTGAGTTGGTGTGCTCGTCTCTTGATCGACAAAATCTTCTTCATGATCTTGCAAATTCCCTTGATCGATGAAATCTTCTCCTGGAAATGTTTCGGGACCTTGACTATCTGCGCTTCTTGTCTTCTCCGGAAATAATGCCAATAATTTTTCAGACTGTTCTGGTTCAAAAACAACGCATTTACTGCGAACGATGCGATTTTCCGATTTATACCAAATACGAAAACCGTCAATGTTGTCAGAATATCCGACAAAAATTCCTCGTTTGCCTTTTGGGTCCCATTTATTTTTCTTTTCTTTCGGTACGTGCACGAAACAATCTGTGCCAAAAACATAGAAACGATTTAAATTCACCTTCTTCCCCGTGAAAAGTTCGTAAGGAGATTTGTTTTCAACTCCGCTTGGTCCACTGCGATTCAAAATGTAAACAGCAGTATTGACCGCTTCCGCCCACAAATATTTTGGCAATTTTTTTAGCCAAAAGCATTGTTCGAGCCAAATCAACCACTGTTCTGTTTGTTCGTTCAGCGCATCCATTTTGTTCATGCGTATAAGGATTTGACACCGCCAAATTCACCCCGTCCAACTTCAATATTTTTCGAACCTCGCTGTTGTCGAATTCTTTTCCTCCATCACACTGCAGGGTTTTCATCGATCTACCAAGTTGAGTTTTTATCATTTGTAACACCTCTACAATTTTTCCAGCAGTTTCTGATTTTTCCTTGAGGAAATAAACAAATCGCATTCTTGAATAATCACAAGTAAAACACGCAAAATATTTAGCACCACCCAACGAAGTGCATTCCATTGGTCCGCACAAATCAACATGTAGAACTGTTCCAGTCGTCGTAGCACGCTGATTTCGTGATTCAAAAGTACTCCGGTGTTGTTTTCCTTCCACGCAAGCTCCGCAAAATGTTTCGTCCTCGATGAAGTCGATTTTCTGGTTTTTCAAAATTTTCTTGACATGTTGTTTGTTCTGATGTCCAAATTTTTCATGCCAATTTTGAAGTGTAATTTTCGTCGTTAGATTGGCCTCATTTACATAATCTTTCGGAAATGTTATTTGAATTACCATCCTGAATAATTGACCCATTCGAACTCCGTATGCTTTTACAACTCCATCCCGAGTGAATTCACATCTTTCGCTGGAAGATCTGAACTTCATGCCCTTGTCCAACGCAGCCGTGACCGAAAAAAGATTTCTTCGTGCCCCTGGCACAAAAAGAACATTTTCCATGTGACATTCTATTTTCTTTCTGTCGACATAAGCCTGAAATTTTATACTTCCTTTTCCGAGAGCGTCCATTGTTGATTTGTCGCCGACATAAATTTTTAAGGGAACTGCAAACTGCTCATAAGACAAAAACCACTCACGATGACGAGTTATGTGATCTGTAGCTCCGGAATCAACAATCCAAACATCGCCATCTTCCGCGCTGAGAGCCTCAGCCTCGTCTTTCGATTTTTCTTCACTGTCTTCTTTTCCCTTTTTGCAATTTTTCCGGATATGCCCCACACGTCCGCACCGGTAGCATTTAATTTTATTAAAATTATTGCCACCATTATTGGCATATTTCTTTTTTATGTAGGCCTTACTAGAAAAAAGTGCGACTAACTCTTCCTGTTTTCCTGTTTTCTGCTGCCGACGTTTTTCTTCCGATGTCAACACTTCAACCAAATTCGCAAATGTTTGCTGTTGTTCAGATCTCGCCCACCAAGCTTGTTGAAGGCCCTCGTAGTCATCTGAGAGAGAATCGAGCATCTTTACTACGAGTGAAGACTCGTCCGGTTTCACATTCAGCTGCTGCATGCGCAGAACCAGCTCCTCATAACGAGCAATGTGAGTCACCATATTATCAGCAGGATTTTTACTAAAATTGAAAAATTCAGTTTGAACAGTATGCGCAGCTTGTTTGGTTCGTTGCTCAAAAATAGAATGCAATTTGAGCCAAATTTCCCGTGCCGTTTCACATGAAACCAACAACGCCATAACCTTTGATTCTAGAGATTTAATAATTATCTGACTTGCTGCACGATCTCCCCTGTCCCAAGCCTTGAATTTTGCATCGTATTCTGCCTGATTAAAGTCCTTATCTTCAATAGCTAATTGCACTGGCTTCAGTATTTCCCCAATGCAAACTTCATACGCGTCCACTTTTCCTCGTAATAAATTTCTTATAGCAAATTTCCAAATACTCCAATTTTCAATACCCCGTAGTTTTTCTATTCCTTGAATTTCCATTTTTCGTGTCGTCTCTTGTCAAAAAAAAAAATTGATTCCGATTTTATCGATCCACTGCGCTATCTATTCCACGCTAGCAACCAAGATTTCCTTTGAATGACGTACCAACGAATATTTAGAAAGAACCACGCTCTGCTACCATGTTGATGGTATTAAATTGAATAAGAACTGCTATTAAACATCAATATGAACAACGTTTTTTATTGTATCAGTTTCTAATGACAAACTCTAAAATTATTTATATAGCAACAAACTACTACCTTAGATCAAACATAAATGAATTATTTAGTTTAAAGATTTTAGTACAACAGAAACACCCTTTTTCCAACTTTTTGATAGATTTGTGCAGCAGAACTCAATGAAAGCTACAAAAGCTTTTCTGTGTAGGTATCAAGATACGTTACAATTCTCAGTAGAATTTGTGTTGTTCCTCTACCACGCAATTTTAAAAAAACAACCAAAATTATAAACAAAAACCTGCAGTTGTCAGCGAACAACTAATAATACAGTTATTCGCTGGTGATGACCGCATTGCTGTGAAAATGCGTTTTTTTTGTGTTTGCTTCAAATTGATGTGGACATTACATTATTCTAATTATTCTAACAATGAAATTGCAACTTTGATTTTTGTTCTCAAGTATTGTCTTCATTAAAAAGTGTTTTTCCTTATTAACATGGTTATTGTAAAATAGGCCCTAGGGGATCGTTGTGTCAGTTTCTAGATTATTTTTACAATCCACGATTTAGTAAAAATACACGAGGAATTATTATTGGGCAACTTCCGAGCTAAAAAAAAGCTCAATCATGTACTGATTATAAGGTGCAGTAGGGAATGATTTAAAAATTCTTACACCAATAGGAACACAGCTTACACAAAACTACTAAATTTCAATTGTAATATTGGATCGCTATTGGAATATTTAAAAAATTCATGATCTCAAAGTATATTTTACAAAGCGATTAGTAATTTTTCATATACAGGCGTAGAGTGCTCAGTAAGTACTGCAGTACAGTACCAAAATATTGAGATTTTTGTTAATTTTTAGACACTCGTTTTCTTTATTTATACAGGATGAGTTATTTTGGTTCATAACTTGCTTGAGTTAGGTGGCTATTACTATCACCGTTTTTTGAATGTCTAAATTTGTTTAAAGAATAAAATTTTTGTTCCGAGATAACGGCTCGACGGTTTTGTTCAAATTTTGGATCTGTATATTAAGCATGCGGAAACGAAAAACAATGGACTGGATTTTGAAAAAATAATTTGGAGCTACGTAAAGGCCACGAACTCTATTTTTCTAATTGCAACGCAAAATGTCTATTAAACTATTCGAAAGACTTTCTTGTTCTGCGTACAACCTACAAACTTTATGGTTTTCTAACAAATTTTCTTTCGAAAAAATGGTTATTTTGATTTCGTTAAAATTTTGGCAGGGTTCATTAGACGTAAAGGATGTAAAACTGTCAAAAAGGTTTTTTTAAAAACATCTGTTTTGAGCTAGGAAGCTGTTCTGCCAAGAATTGGCACCTGATTTTCATTTTCACTGTGAAGATGTCGTAAACCGTAAGAAAAACAAAGTTGTTTAAGTAGGCAAAGTTATGCAAAATTTTATACTAGTTAATTGTCCGTGTCAAAATTCCTTGTACCTCTCCAAATTGCGAAGCTCTGACCAAAAAACCGGAAAATGTGATTTTCGACCTGGCTTTCATTTATTTTCAGATATCAAAAAATAATCTTAACAAACCCTTGGTGATTGTTTCTTATCTTTTCTCATCAACTTTGTTATTTCTTATGGTTGCCATATTGGATTTTTACGTCACTAGATACAGAAAACCAGTTGCCAAAATCTTGACAAATCAGCATCCTAGCTCAAAGCAAATATTTAACAAAAAAGAAACGATTTTGACAGTCTTACATCCTTTATGCCTAATATACACTGCCAAAAATCATATTAATTTTGCTGTATGTTTTATTACTAAACACTAAATTGTTTCCCACAAGAAAATTTTTGTTAACCTCTTACAGAATTCAATGTAATTTGGATGTTATATCTTAAGCGATTATTAATTATTGTCAATTTTTTATTGGTACTTAATTGAAAATTGCTTTGTTTTGGATCCCTTCTATTGTTTTTGCAATGTGTCCCATTTTCCGTCGTTTATCTGTCTGTCTGTTTGTCTGTTCTATCAAGATCTCATCTCTGGGCCACCTAAAAACTTCGAGTTTTCGTTAATTGACAGATGCTATGGTGGCAACACCCACGAGTGGGTTTTGATAAATTTGTTTAAGTTTTGTTCATCTTTGTCTATTGACTTATTCATTTTTTTAATTTTAATATCATTAACAATTGTAATTTCTAATTAGAATTAATTTAGTTTTGCCAAGTTTTTTAACTTAACATTTTTTTTCTTAGTTTATTTGTTATAAAACCTGCCACAATTTTTGTAGGTTACCCACTTAACGAGTAAAGTGTCCCATTCTCAAGTTACTTATTAATTAACTTTATTTCTTGCAGTATTGTCTTTTTTTTCTGTTCTTCCTTTGTCACCCGTCCATCGAAATTGTAAACATTTAAATTTGAAGTTATGTTATGGGTTAAGTGGAAGAACACCTGGTGGCGATGTTGCTCCTAGCTGAACTTCGCCCTTTAGATTTACATCTAATAAAAACGTTATTATTATTATGAAAAAAAAAAGATCTTTCCAATACCTTAATAATTTTTGGTTGATTTTTGAAAAAAAAAGTTCAATGCCGTTACGCGTGACAAATTTTTTTTCCAAAAATCCGGCCCGTTATTTTTCGTTTCCGCATGCCCAATATGTTTATAATATCCCAAATTTGAACCGAATTCGTCGAGCCGTTACCTCGGACAATTGCCAACGTACTTACACACGTACATACAGACAGAAAAAATTTTTAATGAAAAACGTCGGCATTTCATGAAATTTTGATCCAAAAAACGGTGATCGCAATATCTACGTAGCTCATGCTAGGAAGCTAAATCTACAAAATCGGGGATACCAATTACTCGTACTTAGATAGCAATAATTCCATGGCTTGCTTAAAATTATTTAACATTTTTCGTTGATGGTCTGGCACAGTGACTTATGACCATAAGAAATACATTTCAATGCAAACCTTCAAGATTAATTTCCAAATGAAAGTATCTGGTATTTCTAATTTTGTAATTTTTTTCTCTATCTAAGTAGTGTAAAAATCCAATATGGTGTCCATAAGGAAGAATAAAGTTGATGTGATTGACTCGAAACCAACAAGTCACAAAAATTTGATTTTAGCATCGTCAGATATTTTTTGATACGCAGCACATTCTCGGAAATTCCATTTTTCGATTTTTTTGGCCATAACCATGCTATTTGTAAAGCTACAAGAGACAAGTAAAAGGGAAAATTAATTAGCATAATTGCATAACTTTGCCAATTTAAGCGAATTTGTTTTTCTTACGATTTACCATAGTCAAAATGAAAAAAAACTCACCTTGTACAATAATATCTTTTTTATTTCTGTAAGATATACATTTTTGGGTCACATTGTCACTCAGCCTCCTGGTAAATCCGCCACTGATTAACTGACTTCAAGCCGTTGAAATTTGGAAACAGGCGCGCCCTTTGAATTGGCTGGAGAATTTTCTTCTTTGAAGTTGACTGGTAACGGAAGGTAGTCTTGCAAATTCGACAGAATGCGCAACGTTGCAGTTTGCAAAAATAATTGACTGTACGTTCCCAAAATTACTCTGAATTAAAATGGAAGCCAGAGCAACATAAAAACCACCCTGAATACTTACATCCTAATGTTTAACTCGAAAAAAATTCAACCTACCTATGTTAAAAATGGAAGCAATGAATGTTAGTCCTTAGGAAGGATTGTACGTATTTTGTAAGATCCACTGTTTACTGTAATTATGACAAGTGTCTTGTTTTAGGTGACTACAGAGACTTGAAGCTACCACCGTTGGCCTTCGAAAAAGTATCGGATTTATTAAGGAGAAGTCCTGAATTTACAATATCAGCATGGGTGCGACAAGAAACGGGTAATACGGGTAGTTTAGTGAGTTTTGCACACGGACTTAATCGTTATTTAGAACTTCAATCTAGTGGACGTAAAAATGAAATTCGGTTACATTATACTTCGCGTGTAGACTCTAAAGTGTACGTAGAAACTTTTCATTATCGCCTCGCGGACAATTTGTGGCATCACGTAGCGATCTCTGTGAGCGGTTCGCAGGTGGAGCTACTTGTCGACTGCCATCCCCTGTACAAAAGACTGTTAAGGCCTGGTGCCCCGGATAGAAATTTTTCGTTACCGCAACAACTTTGGCTGGGCCAGAGGAACAAGCACTACCACTTCAAGGTAAGGATTTCTTTCTTATAGATAGAGCATTGGTCAAAATTTCTCCAATTTGTTGTACTATGGTACAGGGTTTACCGACCTCGGTATCAAGTTCTGTGGGAGGGGGATAAAATTTCTAGAGTAGTTTATAAAACACTCTGCTTATAAAGCTCTACAAACCACCCATGAAAAGTCTATGAAAAGCCCTTAACGAGTTCAGTGAATTGAACTAAAACGCTTTGGAACTGCGTCATAAATGATTGGGAAACTCTTAGAGCCTTCGATTGTAGTGGAAACCGTTTAGAAGGGGTTCCGAAGCGTTTTAACAATCCGAATTTGAATAATTTAAATCTGACTATAATCTAATACAAAATTTGATATGCCCAAAAGTAGCCAGCTCAAATAGATCTAAAAGCAACTCCATTCCTTTCCCATTTGTGAAAAAATAACATTCAGAAGTTTCTTACATAAAGTAAATGAAATGCGTTGTTAATTAGCCAATCCAGAAGGTTTCAGGAGGTCCTGGATACGGTAACCTTAGACTAAAGTTGTATTTCAAGATGAATGCCGTTAAATAATTTTAATACTCCAGCACGGACGAAACAGACAAGACATTAAAAAGGGTAGATTCATACACAAATAATTGAAGTCAAACTAAACGAGTTGAAACATCGAATGAACTGGCCAATATTAAACAAATCAAAATAAGGGTAACATTTAAAGTGAAACAATTAAACAACAAACAAATTCAACGGATAATAATAAATTAAAATACGAAGAGTTACACAATTAAAATTAAGTACATTATTACATTTTGTTATGGCACAATTACAAAAAGCATGGACCTGTGAACCAATGAATTACAAAATGCAAAATCAGCAAAGCTAAATCAAGCCACTATTTTCTACGTATAGAGATTAAGAGTTAAATCGTAGATGGCCAATGAATACTCGTAAGTCCAAAACGGCTGATTACGCACGTTTGGTCAAAAGAGAGAATATTTCGCGACTGGTGTGGCGCGTTGCGCCGTCCTGCTGAAACCACAAGCCAGTCAAGTCCTCTTCTTCAATTTTGGGGAACAACTAGTCCCTTAACATGCGTCTACACTCTACAGCGCTAACCATTGACGTTGACGGCCAATTCAGCATTATTTTCGATGATGCCGCCAGACCGCACTAAACAGCCATACGTTGCGGGCCTCTTGGCTGCGGAAAAATCGTCTGCGGGTTTTCGGAGGAGATCAATTATGCCAAAGTTATCACACATTGAGCAAGAAAGCAATCCAAGAAACTTTGAGCTTATAAGAAACATTAAAGCATTCCTTTAGAACGCGTAACGGCCCTGTAAATGCATACCATAAAATGATAATTTCACTTCATTTCATTCTCGACACAAAGGAATTTGTCCACTACTGTTTAGGCATGCAAATGGAATTGTTCTTGTACCTTTAGATATGCATCTCTGCCATTCCTATTTGTCGGAATTTAACGATCACATTTTTGCAAGCAATTGCTGCCTTTTCCTTTTGTAATTGATGCCGCGTGTTTTAATATTCTCTCTAATCGGGGCTAAAATCTGAGAAAAGCTTTACTTAATATTTCATTCGGAAATTAATCTTGAATTTTTGCATTGAACTTTAGCAATAATTCGTAGAATAATTCCATGGCTTGCTTAAAATTATTTAACATTTTTCCTTTATTGTCTGACACAGTCTCCATCAACACGGCCATAGAATTATGACCGAGATTATGACCATAAGAAATACATTGTAAACGTCAATCCAAACCTTCAAGCTTAATTTCCGTATGAAAAACCTTAAGTAT
Source organism: Photinus pyralis (assembly GCF_008802855.1). Taxonomy (NCBI): domain Eukaryota; kingdom Metazoa; phylum Arthropoda; class Insecta; order Coleoptera; family Lampyridae; genus Photinus; species Photinus pyralis. The sequence continues at coordinate 44,731,022 of NW_022170511.1, forward strand.
TTGGTATTTCCGATTTAATAATTTTTTTCCCTATCTAAGTAGTGTAAAAATCCAATATGGTGTCCATAACGAATAAGAAAGTTGATATGATTGACTCGAAACCAATAAGTGATAAAAATTTGATTTTAGCATCGTCAGAAAGCTCAGAAAAATCACTAACAGTTTGTTAAAATTATTTTTTGTTATCGTTGAACATAAATGAACGCTAGCTCGTTCTCGGAATTTACATTTTTCGGTTTTTTTGCCATAACTACAACATATAGAATGTGGCCTGTAGATTCCATAATTTCAAACAGTTCCAAGATTGGGCTACTAGTTCAAAAGTTACAGCCCTTTGAATTTTCTTTCGAAATTGGTTTCTAGTATAACTTTTGATTGAGAAGTCTGATCGAAAAAGTACGAATTGTTTTGGATTCTACGCACCAAAATTAATAAGAAAAAGTGTTTTCCCGAGAAATTTTGGTGCAGTCGATTTTTGGTAAAAAAGGAAGGTTATACACTGCCTTTTTTTGAGCCCCGAAAAAAAAATTGTCTCAGATCGACCCGGAAAAAAAAATTTCTTATAGAATGTGGCCTGTAGAATCCATAATTTCAAACAGTTCCAAGATTGGGCTACTAGTTCAAAAGTTACAGCCCTTTGAATTTTCTTTCGAAATTGGTTTCTAGTCTATAACTTTTGATTGAGAAGTCTGATCGAAAAAGTACGAATTGTTTTGGATTCTACGCACCAAAATTAATAAGAAAAAGTGTTTTCCCGAGAAATTTTGGTGTAGTCGATTTTTGGTAAAAAAGGAAGGTTATACACTGCCTTTTTTTGAGGCCCGAAAAAAAAATTGTCTCAGATCGCCCGGAAAAAAAATTTCCTTATAGAATGTGGCCTGTAGAATCCATAATTTCAAACAGTTCCAAGATTGGGCTACTAGTTCAAAAGTTACAGCCCTTTGATTTTTCTTTCGAAATTGGTTTCTAGTCTATAACTTTTGATTGAGAAGTCTGATCGAAAAAGTACGAATTGTTTTGGATTCTACACACCAAAATTAATAAGAAAAATTGTTTTTCTCGAGTAATTTTGGTGTAGTCGATTTTTAGTTCTGCTTCTGCTTGTCTTCTCTTTTGCACTAATGTTGTCGCCCACTAGCTCCTTCCTATCTAGCATTGAGACATCCATCGAAGCTAAAAACTAAAACTAAAACTAAAAATCCATACAGAAGAACAATTTTTTTCGCCCAAATTTTGTTTTTATATATTTTAAAACAAACGTTTTTTCGATGCACTACTTCCCATCTTGGCGTGTCCTGGTTTTAAATTCAAAAATCCTGGTATTTCTACCTTCAAATCCTAGATTTCAAAATTTGACGACGGCAACGCTAACGTATAGGTGCACGGGGTTACGGATAGATTAAACATTCCCATAATGAGTGTGTTTGTTACACGCAATAAGTACAAGTATGCAAAAATATCTAAAGAGGAAAGTTTCTCCTAAAAAATTACTTCTTCTGCTCAATCGTGCTCTACGCCCTTGAAAACATAGGAATAGACACCTGGATCGCGTACCTATGGCCATAAGCAGAAGAACTAGTAAATTTGGCGATATTTTGGACGCCATCTCGAATAACTCACTTCCGGTTGGAATTTCGATTTGGCAAATGGCATTTTCGGATTCAGCCGAATTAGGGGGGTAACGGCTTTAACTTAATTGTTACACGAAATGCTTTTTGCATTTGGATTTTCGCAAAACAAGACCCGACTACTAGATAGGTACTTGTGTAAGTAAAATCACCATTGTAGCTTGATTTTGTCTATCGAGCCAATTTTCGAAAGAGGCACTCTCTGTCGGGTCTCATAGATACGCGTCTCTGCTGTAGGTAGTTCATTTGTTTTTACTTTTTACATTAAAACGGATGAACCGATTGAAATATCCGCATTTCTTTGGCAGGGAGCCATGCAGGACGTGAGACTGATAGCGGGTCCCCACGGATACCTGACGCTGTGTCCGAGCTTGGATTCGACGTGTCCGACGTGTGGGCAGTTTTCGCTATTGCAGAGCACCGTGCAGGAGCTGACGCGGCATCTTCAGGAGCTTTCCGAAAGGGTATATGGACTACCATGTAACGTCTCTTATGCGTCTGTACATTGTTTTGATTATATATAATTGTGTGGTTTGCAGTTAGTAGCAGCTGAAGGCCGCATCAGTAAGGTCGAAGAATGCGACTGCCAGAAGTCATGCCAATTCAATGGCTCGGTTCACGCGGACGGCGCCACGTGGCAACGCGGCTGTGACTTGTGCGCTTGCGTGGTTAGTAGACCATTTCGAAACTAAGTCAAAATTTTCGCGAAACGCTATGACTTCCGGTTGCGTTACTTATTGCTTATTGAGTCGGCCTTCATTGTACCAATTTTCATGTTTCTTCAACAGCATGGCGAGGTGCAGTGCCGACCGGTCGAGTGTCCCGTGCCGTCGTGCAAGAATCCCGTCAACATTACCGGCGAGTGCTGCCAAAGTTGTCTTAGTAAGTCATTTTGTACACACTGCGGGGAGGGGGTATTGCACGCGCTTTTTTCGAAATTAACATTATGTGATATTTCTCTATGTATGTGTACTAATTTACCTTACTGTTAACAGGGGATTGCCTTATGCAAGGAGTATTTTATGATCACGGAGATCTAGTCAATTTGCATCAGTGTGTAGAGTGTGAATGTCGTGACGGAAGTATGAATTGTACTAGGATAATCCCTGAAACTATGTGTCCTAAGTTAACGTGTCCTCCGGAAGAACAATTTAGTATACCTGGTGAATGTTGCAAGTTTTGTCCAGGTACGAAGAACATTTATACGTAATTATCCATTGTTTTTTTTAACTCGCTTAATCGATATCGTTGTTTTGCCAATAATTGACACTCATCCGCATCCTACTAACTACTAACAAATGCTTGTGTATTCGATTAACAGGTATTGACTACTGCGCTAAAGGTCACATTTGTCATGTTAACGCATCATGCCTGAACCTTCAAACCAAATACACTTGCCATTGTGATCAAGGTTTTCGTGGAGATGGACATGTGTGTTCTGGTACGCAACTACTTACTTTAATTCTAATTGACACTTTAGCCTTGAAATTAACGCTAATTCAGTTGAAATGCCGTGACCTTAAGAAATTCGGTCTTCCCAACAATATAGCGTGGACCAGTAGAGTTACTCTAAGCTCACGACATTTTGCACATAATTGCACGCGCCCCTTTAACTGATCGTTTCGATTTTAATACAGATATCGACGAGTGCCAACAGGAGGGTGGCCTGGAGGGTCACCACTGCCACCAAAACACGCGGTGCGTCAACACCGTCGGTTCCTACGTGTGCGAATGCCTACCGGGCTACAGGAGGATAGACAAGTTTAACTGCGCCGAAATAGACGAGTGCAGTACCGGCGAGCACGGTTGCGACGTGCACGCCCAATGCGTGAACACGCTCGGCAGTTACCACTGCGTGTGTCAGGTCGGCTACGGCGGCAACGGGTACACGTGCGAGCGTGAGTATCGGAGAGCGCGTGGACGCTTGCATTCGTAACGAGTTGATTCTTGCAGCTATCTGTAATCAGAGTTGTTTAAATGGTGGCGTCTGTAAGAGTCCGGGAAAGTGCGCGTGTCCAAATGGATATACTGGGGCGAGCTGCGAGCGAGACCTGGACGAGTGCGCCACGAATTCGCATCGATGTACAGACGCCTCAGTTTGTGTTAATATGATTGGTTGGTACTACTGCGAGTGCAGGGCTGGATATCACAGTCCGGTGATTGACAACAATTTGGGAACTTTGTGCCAAGGTAAGCCGACATTTTTTATGGAAATGGGGCTTTATGATGAAAGTAAGTGCTTCATAGAATCAATTTTACTGGGATTATAAATGACTATATCACTACACACAGAAAGAAAGTAAACGCAAATGTTGTTATTTGGAATACAGGGTTTGCATTAATAACAGATCTCGAGGCGCCTGAATCCAATAGTCCGAGGAGGCATATCGAAAACGTGGACTTCAATATAAGGTCTTAAATCTTGGCCCACACTTTGCAGTAAAAATGTCTGGGTCGGTTTCCCGAACAAAACCTATATAAACCTACAGTAACGCTCGTAGCGCCACATTTGTAGCAAAAGTTTTGGAACTTCAGTTCGATGGTGGCCTAAGCGTTTCAGTTCCAACACGCGATTCTATTATTACTAAATCCCGATTCAAGTAAAGGTTAATCTGATTGACCGCATCAAGGATCATTTAATTGAATAAGAAAACGTTTTCGAAATAGCGACCAATTTTGGTTATTCAAGCAGGAATCAATTAATGCGATCCATAATTTGTACAATACATCTTAACGAGTCGATTCCTTCCCATCAGATCAGCATAGCTTGTTAAACAAATTTTTTGAATCAGCATTAGTTTTCCTTTTCTATTCTTATATCCTTACGAGCATGTGTATCAATTTTCAAAGCGATCGGACGTTCCTGTACAAAGTTATCGTGCACACGGAGAGACAGATGGACAGACGGGCGGGCAGATTTGAAACCATTCGACAAGGTGGCATAGTAAGCAGGGCCGTAACTAGATATGACCGCGCCCTTGGCGGTACTTCAAATTTGCGCCCCCCCCCCCACCACACCTGCGCGTGGTGGTATTAAATACTCCCCAACAAAAACGCAAGGACCGGGAGGTTCTTCTCCGAAAAGGTCCAAGGTTTGAAGCTTTTGATCCGAGAATTTCGCTTCTTTAAAACATGGAGAAAAGATTACAGAATACAGTGTGTCCAAGATAAGAATGAACATCATGGACACATCGGAAATCATAAGAAGTACACAGTCGGTTAAATTAGAAAGAGTTGCGCATTTTAGGGCTTAATAAAACGATGTTTTAAAAATGCGGAAATTCCGATCAGTTCCGAAGATATTTAAAAAAAACCGAAAGCAACTTTTTAAGCTCACCATTTTACAAGGTTTTCGCTGTGACGTTTCGTCTTTGAGAAACCATCATCAACTATTTTTATATGGACCGGAAAAAAGTGCATAACGTATTGAGTAGCATTTTTTGTTACGAATACAAATTATGTATGGTACAATATATCATTGAGAAGAACAAATTATTTTGACATTTTGTCAACGCCTACTAAATCAAAATGTTAAAAATTTAGTAACAAGCCATTTTTCTGAACTAAATAATAAATAATTTTTAACATTTTACTGTAGTGGGCGCTGACAAAATATCAAAATAATTCATTGATGGTTCCTATAAATGAAATAGGTGATAAGATAAAGAATCTTATTGTGCCATACATCGTTGTTGATGGTTTCTTAAAGACGCCAATTGTACAGCTTAAAAAGTTCGTATGAGGAAGTGTTATTCGTTTTTTGATATCTTTTCAAACAGGGCCGGCAAAAAATAAAACCGAATATGATTAATTTCGTTTTTTTCGGAATTGATCGGATTTTACAAATTTTTAAAATATCATTTGACTTGCTTCCTTTTCCTTCTTATATTGGACACACTGTATATATTACATTACCATAAGGAGGCAAAAGGAGGGAAGGGCAGAGATGAAGGTAATATCACTTTGTAACGACCCAGCTATTCACAGTCACAGTACGTACAGTATTAACAATCTGGAATAGCATTTGTTTAAATAACCTGAATTTTTTTCCTAATACACTAATGTAAAAGGAAATTTTTTGATGGCCAATTTTACGCCTCCCCGGTATCTGCGCCCTTGGCGGGCGCCCATCTCGCCACCGCCTAGATACGGCCCTGATAGTAAGGCAGTCCTGCTGTTAATAAAATGCTCATTGAAGAAGAAAGAACTTAAAAAATATCATCACGATGGTTACAGACGCACCAAGACCAACGAGTTGATAAGAAATATGAGTTTTTTTAGGAATGTTGTTGGTAACCTATCCAGTTATAACGTGGATTAAGTTGGCGCTACTTTTCTTACATCCGCCGCATAAACAGTCAATTAGCTCAGGGATAGAATAAGAGAAAAGCTTGAAAAACTTCACAGAGGTAGTTTATTCTGGGCAGATAATCTTCGTTTATTTTTAGCAACTTACGAATGAGTTGAGCGCCACCTAGTTTTTTACAATATGAACTCTTCCTTTATATATAAAAGTCTTAAATCTTTAAACCTTTTTTAATTTAAATTTAAATGTGTAATATATTAAATAAATTATGTTTGTCTAAAAAAACCAATAATAAAATCCAATAGGAAACGATTGGTATCTATTGTTCTTCAATGACAATCAAGATCAAATTGGCAATTGAAATCTAAGCTTCTCATCCTCCCACATAAAATATTATTCCCCAATATAAACCCCCAATGATGGAGCTACCATGATGTAGATTGATTAATAAAATGTAAACGTAAATGTTGTTATTTAGAAAGCAGGCTTTCATTAATGACAGATCTCGACGTGCCCGAATCCAATACTCCGAAGAGTGCCGTATAAAAAATGTGAACTTCAAAATAAGGTCTCAAATCTTGGCCCGCATGTTGTAGCAAAAAATCTAATTTTGGTTTAGTCTAGGCATGGTGAAGCGACATCGTCTCAGTAAATAGACCATCAAAGAGCTGCCTCTGGGTCCGTTTCCCGAACAAAATCTATACGAACGTACAGTAACGCCCGTAGCGCCACACTTATAGCAAAAAAATCTGCCGCGGTTCGAAGGTGCCCTAAACGTTGACAGTTTCAACACCTGATTATTTATTCTCGACAACAAGAATGGTAGGACGCTCCGGTATCCGTCGTGCCATAACCGAATTACTATATCCAGCTCCCTCTGGGTCCGTTTCCCGAACAAAATCTACACGAACGTACCGTAACGCCCGTAGCGCCACACTTGTAGCAAAAAAAATCTGCGGCGGTTTTGGACATTGAGTTCGATGGTGCCCTAAACGTTGACAGTTTCAACACCTGATTACTTATTCTCGACATCCGTCGTGCCATAACCGAATTACTATATCCCGGTTCAAGTATAGGTAAATGGGATCGACTACATTCCATCAATAAATCGTCGATAGTACACTTGGTAACTTCGATAAATAAAACGGAGTGACATTCCGGCGAGTTATGCGAACTTGTGGATTTGAAAGTCTGGAGAAAAACCCCTGCATAATGTCAACGTTGAATTTTTGAGCGGTGTAGAACGACAATTTTAGTGCAACATTCGTAATTTTCTTCTTCAAGATAATTCAAAAGGTCCAAACAAAAATTATCGTGACGTATCGACAACAAATCCTCAACGATATTGAAAGTTGAGAGTTGAGTCCCACAGTGTGCTGGTGTTCGAAACTCAGAAGAGGTTTTTCCACAAGGGCAGAAATTGACTTGACGGGTAGATCAGAAGTAAAATGCCAGCAATTATCTGAAATATTAGGTACAATCAGTGGCGGTCCCAGGATTTGGTAAAGGGAGGGGCCCAAACCCGAACGTTGTCCCACACGGAAAAAAATAAAAGAAATCTCACATAATGGAAATGAGATCGACGGAAAATTGATGAAAAAAATTGACAATGGGGGGGCCGGACCCCCACGGGCCCTCCATCTGGGCCGATTCTGGGTACAATACCCGTACGATCCCAGAAATCGATGCCTAATATGAAATCTGTACTTAATCTAGGTACTACCAATAAATTAAAAATTACAGTTGCTACCGTCGGTAATAAAACATGACGTAAATGTAAATGTTGTTATTTGGAAAACAGGTTTTGCATTAATAACAGATCTCGAGGCGCCTGAATCCAATAGTTCGACAAGAGGCATATCAAAAAAGTGGACTTGTGTCTCAAATCTTGGCCCACAAGTTGCAGTAAAAATCTCTGGATCGGTTTCCCGAACAAAATCCACACGAATGTACGGTAACGTCCGGAGCGCCACACTTGTAGCAAAAAAGCTTCCGCGGTTTTGGACATTCAATTCGATGGTGGCCTAAGCGTTGACAGTTCCAACACGCGATTGTTTATTCTATTATTACTAATAAATCCCGATTCAAGAAAAGGTAAATGCGATTTAACGCTTCGTCGCCGGCACTATTTAACCTTTACATAGAGGAAGCCATAAATAGAGTAAAGCAGGATGTTAACTTAGGGGTCATAGTGCAGGGCGAAACAATACATATGCTGAGATACGCGGAGCAGAAAGGGAAAAGGATCTAGAAACAGGATTAAACGGTATGGAGAGAATACTATCTAGAGACTACAGTATGAAAATCAACAAGGAAAAAAACAAAAGGAATGAAATGCTTGAAAAGAGAGGATAGGAAAAAGTTAAAGATCCGAATAGAAAACAACACTTTAAAGCATGTAAAGGAATTTTGCTATTTAGGTAGACACAAGATAATTTTAGCAAGGGTTAGCGCAAGCTAAAAAAGCATTTGAGCAAAAGTGGGACCTGCTAACTAGATCCGGGATAAATATAGGAATTAGGAAAAGGCTGCTAAAAACGTACATACAGAGTGTAGCTCTATACGTACCCGAAACCTGGACGATAAATAGTTAGGGACGTATGAAATGAAATGAAATAGACAAGGATAGTTATACTGCAATCCGATTGGCGCACATGACTAGATCGGAGACTGTGAACGCGACGTCGCGGGTTCGAATCCCTGGAGCGCGCGTGGTTTTTTTGTACATAAAATAATGGTAAAAAGATAAACGAAAGTAATTTAAAAACTAATGCATAAAAAAGGTTCATTAATAATAAAACTCGTTAAATTTTCACATTTTTAAACCTCTTCGACCACGCGCCATCCGCGAAATTGCTTCCAAATGTTCGGGTATGGTATTGGCATACATCTTATATCCAAATATCAACAATAATAAAACTGTTAAGGAAAATGTGCCACTAGCTCTCAGACTACTATACCAAGTCGCTTGCTTTCATCAAAAACCACGAGACATTATTAATTTAACTTTTTCTAGATGTGGACGAGTGCGAGCAACAAATTCACACGTGTCATCCGTCGGCGCAGTGTATCAACTCGGACGGGGGGTTTTGGTGTTCCTGTCCCGAGAGTAGGGGTCCCAATTGTAAGCTTAGCTGTATTTTTGAGGGGGCCGAGGTCGAGCACGGGAAGACCGTGTCGCCGGTCGGTCAACCGTGCCGGCGCTGTGAGTGTAATTATGGCGTTATAACGTGTAGGGAGCCGACTTGCAACTGTTCGCTTCCCGGTAGCGGTCAGAATTCGTGCTGTCCACAGTGCGATCGGCAATTGGCGTGCAAACATCAGGAGCTGTCGGATGTGATACTGATGCACGGCGAGCGTTGGTCGTATCAATGCCAAACTTGCGAATGTCTGTACGGTGAAGTGGACTGTTGGGACATGAAGTGTCCCCCATTGCTCTGTGATAATCCAATACAAGCTCCAGGAGACTGTTGTCCTCATTGTGATGATTTATGCTCATTTGGAAATATGTCATTGTCTGGAAAACCTTGTACGTTTGCCGGAAGATTATACGAATCAGGTGCTCAATTTGCCGATCCTAATGATCCTTGCGTCGCCTGCAACTGTAAGGTGAGTTGCCATTCGCAACATTCCTGTTTTATCGGCGACCAGGTGCCCATACATGTTAACGTGCCTGCAAGTGTGCATTGCGCGCGCTAGAGCCTTCGGTGTTGTTGTTTTTCTTTTGTTTACTAAACCGATTAACCTTACATATTAGTTGGGTGGCCATAGTTAATAAATTGCAAGTCTAATGGCGTTTAATGAGCCATTTTTGGAAACGTGCGTTTATAAGGGTAAAAATGTCTGCTGAACCCGAATTCGAATGTTGCCAAGCTGATTTTTGGCTAATTTCAAAATGGCGGCTAATATGGCGGCCAAATACATAAATTTTTATGCCAGACGCATTTTACATAGTTTTTCGGATTGAGGTGTTAAAAAAACATACAGGAAGCACAAAAAATTGCAAAACTTATATATTGGGTACATTATACAGACAACACGGTAACAATATAGAGATAATTCTGACGGCAAATGTATTACCTATATTTCGTTCAAAAATTTTAACGGAACTTAAATTTCTTCATCATTCTGCTCATTTTTTTACGATTGAAGCAGTCGCCAAGACACTTGTAGATATTTGTGCACTTTTAGTTCATAGCATAATTTATTTAAAGCCAAGTTTTTAGGAGGACTAGTCTGACCATTCGATTTTTCAGTGTCCCTTATCGCATTTGCGAGACAATATGTATGGTACAAGATGCCCCCGGCAACAGCATCATGAGAAGATGCAACTCTACGCCCTTCTGTACCCACTGCACCCAATGTAAATTTCCATAAGAGGGTCGGCCTAAAAAACTCAAGTTGTTTTTGAAAAATAAAATTTCATATTAATAATATATAAATTTTATATTTTATAAATTTAGACCTTTATCTACAAAATGTTCGGACTATTTTTTTAAAAAAGTTTATAGCAACTGAATACCGGCTGTTTAAAGATTAGATATTTTGCACCGTTTATTGCGCTAACCTGTTTTATTGTTTTACTCTCGATCAAGACGATTTATGGAAAAAGTAAACCGACAGTTTTCTAGATAAGTTACTTCTGAACATTACCCCAAAAAATGAAATCATATTTTTTGTAAATAAAGTCTGTATCTTGGTGGGCGGTAAATAAACAATTTGAGTGTAGCAAGTGGCGCCGCTGCACTGTGTCGGGGGGAACCGAGGGGTAAACCACCTAGTTAATTCAGTGTACAAATAGTAGTTAATGAATTAAAATTAACTTTTAATGTAGTTAATATGTTCTGTAAATGCCGTTAATTTCAAGTTAATTCAGTTAATGTAATTTAATGTGGTTAACGCTAAGTTAATGTAATTAATTTACATTTAATGCAATTTAAAACTACTCGAGATACTACTATAGGTAGTGGCTATAGCATGTGAAAAACCAAATTTTGAACCCGGTGTTAGTTTGCTTTTATTCCAAGTGCCTATGTATCAAATTTTATTTAAATACTTTCATAAATAAAAAAGTTTGCAATTCAAAAAGGGCACTGTGAATGTAGAATTGATTAGGCCCAACTTTTGGCATTGCGTATTATATGGCTAAAACTATGCCCTCGACTATGCCCATATTGAATTTCATGCAATTCGGTTTATAACTAACGGAGATGTCAAAAGGGCCTTCTTTATTTTTTTACGTACATTGCCAATTCGCGAACTTTCATCTTAATCGGCGGCGGTCTATTCGTTTTCGAGGTATCGTGCTAATGAACAGATCTCGGGACAGATGGACAGGCACCGCAAAATTATAAACTCTCTACGTCCTAGGAGAGCATCAATAATTTGAAAATGTTGGGTATTTAAAATATTTTTGCTATAGTGTATTATAAAGAATTTAATAACCTGTCATATTATGTAATAATACACAGGGTGTTCCATATCAAAGTCACATTTTTGTTATCATCTGAAAAATGCGATGTGGTTTTGTTTTTTTAAATGCAGATTTGAATTCATTGGAAAAAATACGCAATTTTTATTTATATATATATTTATATATGTAATTGGAAAAAACCTTAAATACTTACCAACGGTTATTAAAAAGCACAAAATTTAATAACAAACAAAATTTGCCGAGGAAAATGTAAAACACTAATTTAATGAATTCACAGCTTTTTTGGGACACCCTATATATCACCACAGGATATATTTTCCTACATTTTCCGAACTAGCTATGAAGTTAATTAACCAACTCTTACGTATATATAAGTAATAAATTATGGAAAGCAATTTAATATTAAATAGTACACAATACAATAGATAGTGGCGCCATCGTGCTGTATTTGTGAACTAGTGCAAAATTCGGCCTGGCAACATCCAGAATCGGATTCAGCACATTTTTTTACATCTAAAAAACCATGTGGCCAAAATGGCTCATAAAATGCCGTTAGAATTAAGAAACAGAGTCGTTTTTCGATTTGGCCACTTAACTATATCATCACATCCTGCTAGATCGTGCGTTGTGAAATCGATAGTGTAGCATAGTGGTAAGAGGATCGATTTCATGCCACGTAAACATACTATGGCATGGCTGGCCGCTGCGTAGTGCTAGGCGTGCTACGCTAGGCAGTACTAACAATTAACACTCGGTTCCCTTCCAGGTGCCGTTCTGCGCCCAACTGGTGAGCAATGTCGCGTGTTGTGTGCATCGGTAATCACATCACTCTAACTACACTCTAAAAACTTTACACACCTCTAGTAGTGCCTGTTTGCCTGATTAAGTAGTTAGATCTGGTCCAAGCACTCTATAGATGTGTATTGGCAGATAAATTCAAATTGCATGACTTAATTTTTTAATCATCATCACCAAGTTTTGTGTGTAACTGTGGCATGTGCATTGAGTTTCATTTCGGGTACGGATATTCGATCCTAAAATCAAAGTTAAGGTACGTCAGATCTGCCCAATTTTTGACTTGTGGCGGAGCTTATCGAACAATGCACGGAAGTCATCTGAGGTTACTATAAAATTATGGCACAATCTGCACAAAATTTTGAAATTAGCACAATAAAACCGTAACATAATTTATATAGTAAACGTGTGCTTTATGTCAACAGGATGGAGTGCTATGCTGCAGTTATAATTTCAATTGTGGCGACGACGCTCCCGCGGTGGGCTACGACGGACTGGTCGCCTCTTCGACATCCGTGGCCAGATATAGTTCTAGTGCTAATAGCGATCAAACTGAAAGTAGTGTTACTAATAAACAATTTAGTGTATCTGTACAAGTGGCTAACAATAGTGCTCAGACTATCGGCGTCAGTGACATTGGGAGAAATAATAAGACTGATATGTCGGGGGGTTGAACTTTGCCGGCACGTAGCTGGTCTAACATTCCTAGAGCCACCTGTGCAATAGCGTAGATTCGGCACAAACGTTGCCTGTTCTCTTCTGCCTGTCGCGGCTGCTTGCTAGGCCACCTCTCAAGTGTCTTCCTAGTTTATAACAGTAGCCAGGCTGTTTTGTTATGTCAATGGCAGTTGCATTTTGTCAGCTTCTAAAGAAGTAGGTTTTCACACTGGCGTTTGTATTACCACAATATTATCACTAGCGTACCGCCATCTGTTTTTACACATTTGCAATTGAAGTGTCGAATGAATGTGTTAGAAAGAAGTAGTTAGTGTACTAATTAAGATAAGAAAATACAAAGAGAAGAAAATGCATTCCGGTGTGACGAGAGCGACGACGCGACGAGAAGTTAAAAATCTGCGCGGAAACGTTGGTATGAAATCTGCTTCTCGACGTCTATATCTGTTATGTAATCAAACAAAAGGGTTGAAGAAGGACCCGCAGGTTTGCTGCAAAATGTATGTGTAAAGATCAATTATGTATGTTATATAAAACTCTAGTCAAATTATTAGCTTGCTAAAACATTCGGCAAGCTTAATGTATTTACAGTTATATATATTATATACCTATAAATAATGGAAAAGCATATCTAGCTAAATAAAAAATTATTGCAATATTGAAATTGTGATATTGTTGAATGAGACTAATAATTAATGTAATTTTCCATTCATTGTAAATTAGTTCCTGAGTCTTTTAACGCTGCAAATGCTCAGCAGTTTAAAACAAATAATAGTAATACTATTGTTAACAATGTACTTAGCACAAATTATAAGATTATATAATAGGCTACCGCTGAACAACGAATTGTTTAGCTCTTTTCATAGACACTTTTATTTTGTTCCCAATTATTATTTATTGCACAAATGGCGCAGTAGATACCTACATTCTAACGATATTTTTTTTACCAAAAAAGGTCACTATTGTAAATAAAATGTCGCTATAATATTGTATTAATAGTCTTAAATGTAGAAAACCTAATTGGAAAATTTTTCAAAAACAGAGCACATAATCATAATAGTTATAGTACCTAATTTTACTTTTCAGTATTTTGTTTATATGTTTTTCATCCTAGTCAACTAACAAGCTAGTTTCTCATCCTATGAAAACCGCTTCTTAATGACGACGTTTCATCCTTTGTTCGATTATATCTTATTTGTTACGACTAGAATTTATTACACTGTACAGAACATTGCCATAGTCCTTTGTTGTAAAGATGTGTGCCAATCATTATTACAAATAAATTATAATCAAGGAGTCGTGAATTTCCCCCTCCTATGCTCTCGCACATTCCAAGGTCTCTTCAATATCAATAACTCATTTAACTATAATTTAGGAATTTGCAATTTGTCAAGAGTGCAAATGATGGGAAATGACATTACTGTTTGAGGCGTTAAGGATACAAGGTTTTATGTTGCTCGAACCACTTGTTGCAGTTGATGAAATTCTTAAAATCCTCAGGATAGGAAAGTCGTCGCATTTTTGGGGAAAGAATATCAAGCTGTGCGTAACAAGAAAGCCAATGGTTAAAATGCCAAATAGTGGCTTTTGTGTCCTGTGGCATCATTTTGTAAACCGGTTTCGCTTTCAATTGGGTTCCTTTCGTTGAATAAGCTTATAATTAGAAGCCCATAAGAGACCAACCAATTTCTCACAGCCCCCTCTCACCCAACTCGAAAAGGAGTCACAAAGGAAAGTGTGGTGGTTATTTGTGAAACACCGTTTGCGATAATTGATGATACATGGCAACGTGCAGGGTACACAGGGCTGTAACTGTCGATTAGGGAACTGGCTACTGGGAGTGACAGGAAAGCGGCAGACTCAACCTTTGCGGAATATGATACTGTTCGCTCTGGGGCGTGCAATCGAAGACATGTAGTTCTCGAAGGATGAGAAACGTTAGCATTGAATTCAGACAACACAAATTGAAAAGCGAAATGCTTTGTAACCAAAACAGGAGGACACCGTGGAGAACTCGCAGAAAGCCCATTCTAATGCAATTCAAACTTCTCAAGGTTAAAATCGGAACGATTACATGATTGCAGCAGCTGGCGATGGTGCGAAGCTATTCTTTAAAGAATTGAGCCTTGAGTTTATTTGATAGAACTACGGTTATAGAATCAGAGGGCCTTCACTACAATTGGAATTACAAAAGTGTTGCGCAAAATAATTCCTGCCTTAGTAAGTACCTACCCACATACAATAAATCCCTATTAATCTCTGAGGAATTTAGTAATGAACGGGTTCTGTGATTATCGAGCTGGACGAGGATTGGGAGGTTCGACGGTAATTAATGGTTTGTTTTACTCCCGAGGTTGCAAATCTGATTATGACAGTTGGGATTCTTCAGAAGAAAGTAACTGGAAGTACGACAAAGTGCTGCCATTTTTTAAAAGATTGGAAAACTATAAAATTGATGCAGATAGCGGTTATCATGGTCACGATGGCCCCATGAATGTGGACTATGCAGAACCACTTGATCCAAAAACAAGTACGTTTTTGGATGGCAATCGTGAATTGGGCCAGGAAATAGGCGATTATAACGGTGCAAACCCATTGCGTGCAGGAAGAGTTCAATATAATATCATCCGAGGACAGCGTTGCAGTACCGGACGGGCGTATTTGAGGAAGAAATATCGGCCCAACCTGCATATTCTGCCTCACAGCTACGTAACGAAAATATTAATCGAC
>NW_022170511.1:44746689-44779079 GCF_008802855.1 Photinus pyralis
AAATGTTAAAAATTTAGTAACAAGCCATTTTTCTGAACTAAATAATAAATAATTTTTAACATTTTACTGTAGTGGGCGCTGACAAAATATCAAAATAATTCATTGATGGTTCCTATAAATGAAATAGGTGATAAGATAAAGAATCTTATTGTGCCATACATCGTTGTTGATGGTTTCTTAAAGACGCCAATTGTACAGCTTAAAAAGTTCGTATGAGGAAGTGTTATTCGTTTTTTGATATCTTTTCAAACAGGGCCGGCAAAAAATAAAACCGAATATGATTAATTTCGTTTTTTTCGGAATTGATCGGATTTTACAAATTTTTAAAATATCATTTGACTTGCTTCCTTTTCCTTCTTATATTGGACACACTGTATATATTACATTACCATAAGGAGGCAAAAGGAGGGAAGGGCAGAGATGAAGGTAATATCACTTTGTAACGACCCAGCTATTCACAGTCACAGTACGTACAGTATTAACAATCTGGAATAGCATTTGTTTAAATAACCTGAATTTTTTTCCTAATACACTAATGTAAAAGGAAATTTTTTGATGGCCAATTTTACGCCTCCCCGGTATCTGCGCCCTTGGCGGGCGCCCATCTCGCCACCGCCTAGATACGGCCCTGATAGTAAGGCAGTCCTGCTGTTAATAAAATGCTCATTGAAGAAGAAAGAACTTAAAAAATATCATCACGATGGTTACAGACGCACCAAGACCAACGAGTTGATAAGAAATATGAGTTTTTTTAGGAATGTTGTTGGTAACCTATCCAGTTATAACGTGGATTAAGTTGGCGCTACTTTTCTTACATCCGCCGCATAAACAGTCAATTAGCTCAGGGATAGAATAAGAGAAATGCTTGAAAAACTTCACAGAGGTAGTTTATTCTGGGCAGATAATCTTCGTTTATTTTTAGCAACTTACGAATGAGTTGAGCGCCACCTAGTTTTTTACAATATGAACTCTTCCTTTATATATAAAAGTCTTAAATCTTTAAACCTTTTTTAATTTAAATTTAAATGTGTAATATATTAAATAAATTATGTTTGTCTAAAAAAACCAATAATAAAATCCAATAGGAAACGATTGGTATCTATTGTTCTTCAATGACAATCAAGATCAAATTGGCAATTGAAATCTAAGCTTCTCATCCTCCCACATAAAATATTATTCCCCAATATAAACCCCCAATGATGGAGCTACCATGATGTAGATTGATTAATAAAATGTAAACGTAAATGTTGTTATTTAGAAAGCAGGCTTTCATTAATGACAGATCTCGACGTGCCCGAATCCAATACTCCGAAGAGTGCCGTATAAAAAATGTGAACTTCAAAATAAGGTCTCAAATCTTGGCCCGCATGTTGTAGCAAAAAATCTAATTTTGGTTTAGTCTAGGCATGGTGAAGCGACATCGTCTCAGTAAATAGACCATCAAAGAGCTGCCTCTGGGTCCGTTTCCCGAACAAAATCTATACGAACGTACAGTAACGCCCGTAGCGCCACACTTATAGCAAAAAAATCTGCCGCGGTTCGAAGGTGCCCTAAACGTTGACAGTTTCAACACCTGATTATTTATTCTCGACAACAAGAATGGTAGGACGCTCCGGTATCCGTCGTGCCATAACCGAATTACTATATCCAGCTCCCTCTGGGTCCGTTTCCCGAACAAAATCTACACGAACGTACCGTAACGCCCGTAGCGCCACACTTGTAGCAAAAAAAATCTGCGGCGGTTTTGGACATTGAGTTCGATGGTGCCCTAAACGTTGACAGTTTCAACACCTGATTACTTATTCTCGACATCCGTCGTGCCATAACCGAATTACTATATCCCGGTTCAAGTATAGGTAAATGGGATCGACTACATTCCATCAATAAATCGTCGATAGTACACTTGGTAACTTCGATAAATAAAACGGAGTGACATTCCGGCGAGTTATGCGAACTTGTGGATTTGAAAGTCTGGAGAAAAACCCCTGCATAATGTCAACGTTGAATTTTTGAGCGGTGTAGAACGACAATTTTAGTGCAACATTCGTAATTTTCTTCTTCAAGATAATTCAAAAGGTCCAAACAAAAATTATCGTGACGTATCGACAACAAATCCTCAACGATATTGAAAGTTGAGAGTTGAGTCCCACAGTGTGCTGGTGTTCGAAACTCAGAAGAGGTTTTTCCACAAGGGCAGAAATTGACTTGACGGGTAGATCAGAAGTAAAATGCCAGCAATTATCTGAAATATTAGGTACAATCAGTGGCGGTCCCAGGATTTGGTAAAGGGAGGGGCCCAAACCCGAACGTTGTCCCACACGGAAAAAAATAAAAGAAATCTCACATAATGGAAATGAGATCGACGGAAAATTGATGAAAAAAATTGACAATGGGGGGGCCGGACCCCCACGGGCCCTCCATCTGGGCCGATTCTGGGTACAATACCCGTACGATCCCAGAAATCGATGCCTAATATGAAATCTGTACTTAATCTAGGTACTACCAATAAATTAAAAATTACAGTTGCTACCGTCGGTAATAAAACATGACGTAAATGTAAATGTTGTTATTTGGAAAACAGGTTTTGCATTAATAACAGATCTCGAGGCGCCTGAATCCAATAGTTCGACAAGAGGCATATCAAAAAAGTGGACTTGTGTCTCAAATCTTGGCCCACAAGTTGCAGTAAAAATCTCTGGATCGGTTTCCCGAACAAAATCCACACGAATGTACGGTAACGTCCGGAGCGCCACACTTGTAGCAAAAAAGCTTCCGCGGTTTTGGACATTCAATTCGATGGTGGCCTAAGCGTTGACAGTTCCAACACGCGATTGTTTATTCTATTATTACTAATAAATCCCGATTCAAGAAAAGGTAAATGCGATTTAACGCTTCGTCGCCGGCACTATTTAACCTTTACATAGAGGAAGCCATAAATAGAGTAAAGCAGGATGTTAACTTAGGGGTCATAGTGCAGGGCGAAACAATACATATGCTGAGATACGCGGAGCAGAAAGGGAAAAGGATCTAGAAACAGGATTAAACGGTATGGAGAGAATACTATCTAGAGACTACAGTATGAAAATCAACAAGGAAAAAAACAAAAGGAATGAAATGCTTGAAAAGAGAGGATAGGAAAAAGTTAAAGATCCGAATAGAAAACAACACTTTAAAGCATGTAAAGGAATTTTGCTATTTAGGTAGACACAAGATAATTTTAGCAAGGGTTAGCGCAAGCTAAAAAAGCATTTGAGCAAAAGTGGGACCTGCTAACTAGATCCGGGATAAATATAGGAATTAGGAAAAGGCTGCTAAAAACGTACATACAGAGTGTAGCTCTATACGTACCCGAAACCTGGACGATAAATAGTTAGGGACGTATGAAATGAAATGAAATAGACAAGGATAGTTATACTGCAATCCGATTGGCGCACATGACTAGATCGGAGACTGTGAACGCGACGTCGCGGGTTCGAATCCCTGGAGCGCGCGTGGTTTTTTTGTACATAAAATAATGGTAAAAAGATAAACGAAAGTAATTTAAAAACTAATGCATAAAAAAGGTTCATTAATAATAAAACTCGTTAAATTTTCACATTTTTAAACCTCTTCGACCACGCGCCATCCGCGAAATTGCTTCCAAATGTTCGGGTATGGTATTGGCATACATCTTATATCCAAATATCAACAATAATAAAACTGTTAAGGAAAATGTGCCACTAGCTCTCAGACTACTATACCAAGTCGCTTGCTTTCATCAAAAACCACGAGACATTATTAATTTAACTTTTTCTAGATGTGGACGAGTGCGAGCAACAAATTCACACGTGTCATCCGTCGGCGCAGTGTATCAACTCGGACGGGGGGTTTTGGTGTTCCTGTCCCGAGAGTAGGGGTCCCAATTGTAAGCTTAGCTGTATTTTTGAGGGGGCCGAGGTCGAGCACGGGAAGACCGTGTCGCCGGTCGGTCAACCGTGCCGGCGCTGTGAGTGTAATTATGGCGTTATAACGTGTAGGGAGCCGACTTGCAACTGTTCGCTTCCCGGTAGCGGTCAGAATTCGTGCTGTCCACAGTGCGATCGGCAATTGGCGTGCAAACATCAGGAGCTGTCGGATGTGATACTGATGCACGGCGAGCGTTGGTCGTATCAATGCCAAACTTGCGAATGTCTGTACGGTGAAGTGGACTGTTGGGACATGAAGTGTCCCCCATTGCTCTGTGATAATCCAATACAAGCTCCAGGAGACTGTTGTCCTCATTGTGATTAGTTGGGTGGCCATAGTTATTAAATCGCAAGTCTAACGGCATTTAATGAGCCATTTTGGAAACGTGCAATAAGGGTAAAAATGTCTGCTGAACCCGAATTCGAATGTTGCCAAGCTGAGTTTTGGCTAATTTCAAAATGGCGGCTAATATGGCGGCCAAATACATAAATTTTTATGCCAGACGCATTTTACATAGTTTTTCGGATTGAGGTGTTAAAAAAACATACAGGAAGCACAAAAAATTGCAAAACTTATATATTGGGTACATTATACAGACAACACGGTAACAATATAGAGATAATTCTGACGGCAAATGTATTACCTATATTTCGTTCAAAAATTTTAACGGAACTTAAATTTCTTCATCATTCTGCTCATTTTTTTACGATTGAAGCAGTCGCCAAGACACTTGTAGATATTTGTGCACTTTTAGTTCATAGCATAATTTATTTAAAGCCAAGTTTTTAGGAGGACTAGTCTGACCATTCGATTTTTCAGTGTCCCTTATCGCATTTGCGAGACAATATGTATGGTACAAGATGCCCCCGGCAACAGCATCATGAGAAGATGCAACTCTACGCCCTTCTGTACCCACTGCACCCAATGTAAATTTCCATAAGAGGGTCGGCCTAAAAAACTCAAGTTGTTTTTGAAAAATAAAATTTCATATTAATAATATATAAATTTTATATTTTATAAATTTAGACCTTTATCTACAAAATGTTCGGACTATTTTTTTAAAAAAGTTTATAGCAACTGAATACCGGCTGTTTAAAGATTAGATATTTTGCACCGTTTATTGCGCTAACCTGTTTTATTGTTTTACTCTCGATCAAGACGATTTATGGAAAAAGTAAACCGACAGTTTTCTAGATAAGTTACTTCTGAACATTACCCCAAAAAATGAAATCATATTTTTTGTAAATAAAGTCTGTATCTTGGTGGGCGGTAAATAAACAATTTGAGTGTAGCAAGTGGCGCCGCTGCACTGTGTCGGGGGGAACCGAGGGGTAAACCACCTAGTTAATTCAGTGTACAAATAGTAGTTAATGAATTAAAATTAACTTTTAATGTAGTTAATATGTTCTGTAAATGCCGTTAATTTCAAGTTAATTCAGTTAATGTAATTTAATGTGGTTAACGCTAAGTTAATGTAATTAATTTACATTTAATGCAATTTAAAACTACTCGAGATACTACTATAGGTAGTGGCTATAGCATGTGAAAAACCAAATTTTGAACCCGGTGTTAGTTTGCTTTTATTCCAAGTGCCTATGTATCAAATTTTATTTAAATACTTTCATAAATAAAAAAGTTTGCAATTCAAAAAGGGCACTGTGAATGTAGAATTGATTAGGCCCAACTTTTGGCATTGCGTATTATATGGCTAAAACTATGCCCTCGACTATGCCCATATTGAATTTCATGCAATTCGGTTTATAACTAACGGAGATGTCAAAAGGGCCTTCTTTATTTTTTTACGTACATTGCCAATTCCCGAACTTTCATCATAATCGGCGGCGGTCTATTCGTTTTCGAGGTATCGTGCTAATGAACAGATCTCGGGACAGATGGACAGGCACCGCAAAATTATAAACTCTCTACGTCCTAGGAGAGCATCAATAATTTGAAAATGTTGGGTATTTAAAATATTTTTGCTATAGTGTATTATAAAGAATTTAATAACCTGTCATATTATGTAATAATACACAGGGTGTTCCATATCAAAGTCACATTTTTGTTATCATCTGAAAAATGCGATGTGGTTTTGTTTTTTTAAATGCAGATTTGAATTCATTGGAAAAAATACGCAATTTTTATTTATATATATATTTATATATGTAATTGGAAAAAACCTTAAATACTTACCAACGGTTATTAAAAAGCACAAAATTTAATAACAAACAAAATTTGCCGAGGAAAATGTAAAACACTAATTTAATGAATTCACAGCTTTTTTGGGACACCCTATATATCACCACAGGATATATTTTCCTACATTTTCCGAACTAGCTATGAAGTTAATTAACCAACTCTTACGTATATATAAGTAATAAATTATGGAAAGCAATTTAATATTAAATAGTACACAATACAATAGATAGTGGCGCCATCGTGCTGTATTTGTGAACTAGTGCAAAATTCGGCCTGGCAACATCCAGAATCGGATTCAGCACATTTTTTTACATCTAAAAAACCATGTGGCCAAAATGGCTCATAAAATGCCGTTAGAATTAAGAAACAGAGTCGTTTTTCGATTTGGCCACTTAACTATATCATCACATCCTGCTAGATCGTGCGTTGTGAAATCGATAGTGTAGCGTAGTGGTAAGAGGATCGATTTCATGCCACGTAAACATACTATGGCATGGCTGGCCGCTGCGTAGTGCTAGGCGTGCTACGCTAGGCAGTACTAACAATTAACACTCGGTTCCCTTCCAGGTGCCGTTCTGCGCCCAACTGGTGAGCAATGTCGCGTGTTGTGTGCATCGGTAATCACATCACTCTAACTACACTCTAAAAACTTTACACACCTCTAGTAGTGCCTGTTTGCCTGATTAAGTAGTTAGATCTGGTCCAAGCACTCTATAGATGTGTATTGGCAGATAAATTCAAATTGCATGACTTAATTTTTTAATCATCATCACCAAGTTTTGTGTGTAACTGTGGCATGTGCATTGAGTTTCATTTCGGGTACGGATATTCGATCCTAAAATCAAAGTTAAGGTACGTCAGATCTGCCCAATTTTTGACTTGTGGCGGAGCTTATCGAACAATGCACGGAAGTCATCTGAGGTTACTATAAAATTATGGCACAATCTGCACAAAATTTTGAAATTAGCACAATAAAACCGTAACATAATTTATATAGTAAACGTGTGCTTTATGTCAACAGGATGGAGTGCTATGCTGCAGTTATAATTTCAATTGTGGCGACGACGCTCCCGCGGTGGGCTACGACGGACTGGTCGCCTCTTCGACATCCGTGGCCAGATATAGTTCTAGTGCTAATAGCGATCAAACTGAAAGTAGTGTTACTAATAAACAATTTAGTGTATCTGTACAAGTGGCTAACAATAGTGCTCAGACTATCGGCGTCAGTGACATTGGGAGAAATAATAAGACTGATATGTCGGGGGGTTGAACTTTGCCGGCACGTAGCTGGTCTAACATTCCTAGAGCCACCTGTGCAATAGCGTAGATTCGGCACAAACGTTGCCTGTTCTCTTCTGCCTGTCGCGGCTGCTTGCTAGGCCACCTCTCAAGTGTCTTCCTAGTTTATAACAGTAGCCAGGCTGTTTTGTTATGTCAATGGCAGTTGCATTTTGTCAGCTTCTAAAGAAGTAGGTTTTCACACTGGCGTTTGTATTACCACAATATTATCACTAGCGTACCGCCATCTGTTTTTACACATTTGCAATTGAAGTGTCGAATGAATGTGTTAGAAAGAAGTAGTTAGTGTACTAATTAAGATAAGAAAATACAAAGAGAAGAAAATGCATTCCGGTGTGACGAGAGCGACGACGCGACGAGAAGTTAAAAATCTGCGCGGAAACGTTGGTATGAAATCTGCTTCTCGACGTCTATA
The DNA here is from genome assembly GCF_008802855.1 of Photinus pyralis. NCBI lineage: Eukaryota > Metazoa > Arthropoda > Insecta > Coleoptera > Lampyridae > Photinus > Photinus pyralis. The sequence goes on from NW_022170511.1 coordinate 44,754,545, forward strand.
TCTGTTATGTAATCAAACAAAAGGGTTGAAGAAGGACCCGCAGGTTTGCTGCAAAATGTATGTGTAAAGATCAATTATGTATGTTATATAAAACTCTAGTCAAATTATTAGCTTGCTAAAACATTCGGCAAGCTTAATGTATTTACAGTTATATATATTATATACCTATAAATAATGGAAAAGCATATCTAGCTAAATAAAAAATTATTGCAATATTGAAATTGTGATATTGTTGAATGAGACTAATAATTAATGTAATTTTCCATTCATTGTAAATTAGTTCCTGAGTCTTTTAACGCTGCAAATGCTCAGCAGTTTAAAACAAATAATAGTAATACTATTGTTAACAATGTACTTAGCACAAATTATAAGATTATATAATAGGCTACCGCTGAACAACGAATTGTTTAGCTCTTTTCATAGACACTTTTATTTTGTTCCCAATTATTATTTATTGCACAAATGGCGCAGTAGATACCTACATTCTAACGATATTTTTTTTACCAAAAAAGGTCACTATTGTAAATAAAATGTCGCTATAATATTGTATTAATAGTCTTAAATGTAGAAAACCTAATTGGAAAATTTTTCAAAAACAGAGCACATAATCATAATAGTTATAGTACCTAATTTTACTTTTCAGTATTTTGTTTATATGTTTTTCATCCTAGTCAACTAACAAGCTAGTTTCTCATCCTATGAAAACCGCTTCTTAATGACGACGTTTCATCCTTTGTTCGATTATATCTTATTTGTTACGACTAGAATTTATTACACTGTACAGAACATTGCCATAGTCCTTTGTTGTAAAGATGTGTGCCAATCATTATTACAAATAAATTATAATCAAGGAGTCGTGAATTTCCCCCTCCTATGCTCTCGCACATTCCAAGGTCTCTTCAATATCAATAACTCATTTAACTATAATTTAGGAATTTGCAATTTGTCAAGAGTGCAAATGATGGGAAATGACATTACTGTTTGAGGCGTTAAGGATACAAGGTTTTATGTTGCTCGAACCACTTGTTGCAGTTGATGAAATTCTTAAAATCCTCAGGATAGGAAAGTCGTCGCATTTTTGGGGAAAGAATATCAAGCTGTGCGTAACAAGAAAGCCAATGGTTAAAATGCCAAATAGTGGCTTTTGTGTCCTGTGGCATCATTTTGTAAACCGGTTTCGCTTTCAATTGGGTTCCTTTCGTTGAATAAGCTTATAATTAGAAGCCCATAAGAGACCAACCAATTTCTCACAGCCCCCTCTCACCCAACTCGAAAAGGAGTCACAAAGGAAAGTGTGGTGGTTATTTGTGAAACACCGTTTGCGATAATTGATGATACATGGCAACGTGCAGGGTACACAGGGCTGTAACTGTCGATTAGGGAACTGGCTACTGGGAGTGACAGGAAAGCGGCAGACTCAACCTTTGCGGAATATGATACTGTTCGCTCTGGGTCGTGCAATCGAAGACATGTAGTTCTCGATGGATGAGAAACGTTAGCATTGAATTCAGACAACACAAATTGAAAAGGGAAATGCTTTGTAACCAAAACAGGAGGACACCATGGAGAGCTCGCAGAAAACCCATTCTAATGCAATTCCAACTTCTCAAGGTTAAAATCGGAACGATTACATGATTGCAGCAGCTGGCTATGGTGCGAAGCTATTCTTTAAAGAATTGAGCCTAGAGTTTATTTGATAGAACTACGGTTATAGAAACGGTAGTGAAATTGGCAGCGAAATAAGGCAAAAGTGTTAAGTAGGCAGTTTGCAATCACGAAAAAATGTGTTGTTTGTGCGATCTTCGTGTGAAAGTTGTTGTAAAACGGTTCAGTTTAATGTACCTGTTATTGAAATTGTTCTTCCAAGGGCTTTAAATAAACTCCTCTATGCATAAGAAGTTACGAATTGCAAAAATAAATGTTTTCTGTTCATTGAGCATGATGTGTTGCCTACAAACCCGGCTACACAAATATCGAGTGCTCATATTCAAATTAGGGATTTGCTTGAATCTCCCCAATCTGCCGTTTTTATTGAGGGTAAGGAGGGCCTCCACGAACGAATGGCCCAGGGCCCCGAAAAACTTAAAAACGGCACTGCATTTAAGGAATAATAAGTGCGACGTTGCTATTAATCGCATAAATTCAAATGAAATTTTAAAAGAAGTTGCGTACGTGGCGACATCTCAACTACACTTCTAAAACTATATTTGATAGAAAGTGTATCGATTACCATGGAGATGGCGCACTAGTACTTATTGTATTTAAATTATCTATTCAAAAACCGGGCCTTTAAACATTGCTCTACAGATCTTGCAAGACTCCATACATTTTGAACTGCCATTGAAGGAATAATAAGAACGAGAAAATTCAAAGGGCTGCAACTTTTGAACTAGTAGCCCAATCTTGGAACTGTTTGAAATGATGGATTCTTCAGGCCACGTTCTATAAGCAAAATTTTTTTCCGGGACGATCTGAGACAATTTTTTCTTAGTGGCAAAAAAAGGCAGTTATTTACCTTCCTCTTTTCCAAAAATCGACTGCACCAAAATTTCTGGAGAAAACACTTTTTCTTATTAATTTTGGTACGTAGAATCCAAAACAATTCGTACTTTTTCGATCAGACTTCTCAATCAAAAGTTATAGACTAGAAACCAATTTCGAAAGAAAATTCAAAGGGCTGCAACTTTTGAACTAGTAGCCCAATCTTGGAACTGTTTGAAATTATGGATTCTACAGGCCACATTCTATAAGAAATTTTTTTTCCGGGTCGATCTGAGACAAATTTTTTTTCGGGGCTCAAAAAAAGACAGTGTATAAACCTTCCTTTTTTACCAAAAATCGACTACACCAAAATTTCTCGGGAAAACACTTTTTCTTATTATTTTTGGTGCGTAGAATCCAAAACAATTCGTACTTTTTCGATCAGACTTCTCAATCAAAAGTTATAGACTAGAAACCAATTTCGAAAGAAAATTCAAAGGGCCGTAACTTTTGAACTAATAGCCCAATCTTGGAACTGTTTGAAATTATAGATTCTACAGGCCACATTCTATAAGAAAATTTTTCCGAGTCGATCTGAGACCATTTTTTTTTCGGGCCTAAAAAAAGGCACACTTTGGAACGTGCTTTACAGATGAACAATCTTAAGCTTCGTGATGCTTAACGAGGATTGTTGGCATTATAGTTCGTTGGGAGACGCTCCGTTGCCATATTGTTTCTGTTGCAAATAACAACACTTCTCAGGGATATCAAAAAACCATAGAAATATTCACCAACATTAATGCCATATCCTTTCAAAAATAAAAGCCTACGATTCTTAGTGGGTGTATTCCTATGCTTCTTTGAAAATTGTTCATGCATTAACCAGGAAGTGATCTTTCTGTTTTTGTCTGGATTATTGCTCACAGTTCAAAGAGCATAACGGTTTGAAAAAATTAAGGATTTTTGGTGCTCTAGGGAATTTGTATTATCCACTAAGCAACAAAGCAGCAGATAATTTAAACCAAGTGTCTACGAATAAATAAATGAGATTTTCTATTTTTAACGTTTTGCTAAGCGAGCTTTTGTAATTAATTGCCCAAGTAGGTACACTCTAAATTTATGTACCTAGGTATAATAAATTAGTCCTCATCTGGCAGATGCTTTTAATATAAAAGAGCATTATTACCGAAATATATCTCTTTTTAGACGCAATGATTTCGTTGCTGTTGCTGACTCTCCTGCTTTCATCGACATATGATCATCCAAATGCAAGAACTGAATATTTGGTTCGGCTAATTCAAGCGGAAACCGAACGGTCAAAGACGTATCCTTTACCAGTTGATTCCGGCGACTATCGGCCGAGGACAGAGACTCAATACGGTACATTAATTATTTTTCGAGTGTATATAAAATATAACTCTTTAGAGCTGGGAACATTTGACCACATCGTTATAGGAGCAGGGTCAGCAGGTGCTATCGTAGCCGCTAGGTTATCGGAAGATCATGAAAAACAAGTACTGCTGCTGGAAGCTGGCGGCCATGAGAACGACTTTACAGATATTCCAGGAATGCGTTTGATATCAGAGGGCCTTCACTACAATTGGAATTACAAAAGTGTTGCGCAAAATAATTCCTGCCTTAGTAAGTACCTACCCACATACAATAAATCCCTATTAATCTCTGAGGAATTTAGTAATGAACGGGTTCTGTGATTATCGAGCTGGACGAGGATTGGGAGGTTCGACGGTAATTAATGGTTTGTTTTACTCCCGAGGTTGCAAATCTGATTATGACAGTTGGGATTCTTCAGAAGAAAGTAACTGGAAGTACGACAAAGTGCTGCCATTTTTTAAAAGATTGGAAAACTATAAAATTGATGCAGATAGCGGTTATCATGGTCACGATGGCCCCATGAATGTGGACTATGCAGAACCACTTGATCCAAAAACAAGTACGTTTTTGGATGGCAATCGTGAATTGGGCCAGGAAATAGGCGATTATAACGGTGCAAACCCATTGCGTGCAGGAAGAGTTCAATATAATATCATCCGAGGACAGCGTTGCAGTACCGGACGGGCGTATTTGAGGAAGAAATATCGGCCCAACCTGCATATTCTGCCTCACAGCTACGTAACGAAAATATTAATCGACGCGGCAACTAAAAGGGCTTACGGGGTAGTCTTTGCGCGTCACCAAAGGTATTTAGTAGCGAAATCTCGAAATGAAATTGTACTTTCGGCTGGAGCGTATCGTTCTCCACAGTTATTGATGCTATCGGGAATTGGACCTGCGGATCATCTCATAAATCTCGAAATTCCCGTCATTTGCGATCTACCCGTTGGTAAATTCTTTAAAGATCATTCGTCATATGCCGGATTAAATGTTCTTACAAATCACTCGAATGGACAGCGCGAACTGCGTTATCACGTGGAAGATTATTTAAAGGGCAGAGGTGAACTTGTTGCAGGACCCGCTTTCGGCGCAACATTTTTAAAGAGCAATTTATTCACAACTTCGAAATGCTCTGACATGGAAGTAACGATGTATAAGTACACTGAAGCTCTCAATTTCTTTTATAACGTCACGGATATTAGTAAGGCTGTTACATTTTTCCCTATTTTGTTGCACCCCAAGTCTTTCGGTACAGTTTCGTTACGATCTTCAGATCCATTCCAATACCCGTTAATTAACCCAAACTTTTGGAGCGATCCAGGACAACAAGACGTGAAAACGATGCTCTACGGCATTCGACACGTACTGAAATTAATAGAAACGAAGCCATTCAAAGAAATTAATGCCACACTAATGCCGATCCATCTACCGTCGTGTTCCAATCACACTTACCTATCTGACGAATACTTTTATTGCCACATTAAGTACTTCAGTATCACATACACCCATGCGATTGGAACTTGTAAAATGGGCTCAGATCCTTCGATGGGTGCCGTCGTCGACTACAACCTGAGAGTCCATGGTGTTGATAATCTGATGGTAGCTGATGCCAGTGTTATGCCGGACACTATTTCCGGACACACAAGTGCACCGACAATGATGATTGGCGAACGAGCAGCTGATATAATCAAGAAGAAACTAGACCAATTGTAAATTGCCACTTTATAACTTAGGAAAACCTTTTAAGCATTATTATTATTATTTCATCGCATTGTATTGTAGTGATGGACACTATTCCACATGCCGTAATAAAACTAATTTTATACGTAAAACCAACAACTATTTATTTGTAACTCGTGTGCGGACAATTCGCACCGGAATAATTCGCATCCGGACATTTCGCTCACAAGATATTTCGCACCCTGGACATTTCGCACCCGGATAATTCGCACCCGGATAATTCTGTAAATCTTTGGTTTATTAAAATTAAATATTTTTAAGAGGCTACTAGACGATTGCCTTTACAGAATGTATGTAGTAGTGCACATCTTGCGGTAAACATGTACTTCATGGAAAAATGTTTCAAATAATAGTTATTTGGTCTTCCATTTTCAACACATCGCGATTCTTTAAGTATTTCCATTTCTTAAATATAATCACGCTGGTTTTTTTTGAAGTTGTATGAAGAGTCTGATATAAGTAGTTAAATCCTGTAATTTAAGAACACATAATTTTTATCTACTGCGCTTTCGTTTTGAGAAAATAAGAATAGGCAACTGAAACGTCTTTTGTGGAGTAATTAAATACAAAATCGTTATACCTAGTTATAGTATATCTACAATATTATGTGTAATATTCGCTACTTTTGAGGCGCTCTTAATATTAAAACAGAATCAACATAATACCGTACACAAACAAAGTGATTAGTCTAAAGTTAAAAATATTTACATTATAAGATCAAGATGAAAATAGAAAAAGGAAGTAATTTTAACGCTCCCTTACATAAAGATTTCTTAATGAAGACACATAAAAAATTGTTCTTTATTTCTTTAGTTGAAAAGGGTGACGAAGGAAATGAATTAAATTTATTTTAGACAAAACGAGTATGTATAAATGACAATAGAACAATGCCTTTCATAGATGGCACTAAATTTGGATAAGTAATGAAGATAATATTATAATTAAAGGTAAATTTGAAAAGACCCCGATAACACAAATTGCACTTCATAAAGAAACAATAAGAGAAATATCGTAATGACATCCTTTCTATTATTTCTGGAAGATGAATAGGGTTTATTACAAGGTAAAAGTAATTAGGTCCGAAAAATCAGGTTTAAGTACGTATGACCACAACTAATTAGAACTTTAACGCCTGTATAGTATCTTCATTCTTGAACGTTTGACAGAGTGGTATTTTAAAATTTATCTGAGCACGGGTTTTGATTTTGTGTATACTTTTTTTTAATTTTAAAAAATTTTATTTCTGGTGGTAGTGTTGTGGTGGTGTTCAGAAAAGGTAAGTTTCCAGTTTTCTTAGAACCAGTTTTACGTTTCTTTGACCACATATGGCCATAAGTTGATTATTGGTGACTGAGTAAAATTACACTAACTGCTTATTTTTTTGCGTTATCTTTGCTACAACTATGGTAGTGAATGAACTTAAAAGTTTCTTTTTGATTTTCTTACTGTTATTTATTTTATAGTTTGAAGAGATAGGTACATGGAAAATTCTGCCATTTTTTTAAGAGATTGTTAATAATCAAAACAGTAAGGGTTTTGAAAATCTTGAAACGTTTTAGGAACAGGTCGATATTGATGATTTTTTCTTTTAAATGTTTGTAATTATTAAGTAGGTACCTATATTTTTATTATATGTAAATAGCATTGGTAATGTCATGAGTAGTGATCACTGTATGTTTGCTGACGACTTGACAATATTGGCATCTAAGAATAACATGTCAGACATGGTAATTGACATGAACAAAACCATGCGATCTGATCATAATCATTTAGATGATATTAAATTGATACTAAATAAATCCAAAACTTGCTTTATGCAGTTTTATACCAAGCAAAGCAAATACAGGGAAAGCGCCCTATTCAAAACAGGTGAAAAATCCATCGAACACGTCAGTGCATTTAAATTGTTGGGTTGTTACATTGACATGTCTCTCAACTGGAAGGATCACATTGCCTACCTGTGCAAAAAAATTGCACCAAATTGTTTTGCACTTAAGAGACTATCTCACATAACAAATAAGGATGTATGCAAAACCTATTATTACGCGCATATTGCGTCATTATTAAGCTATGCCGTTATATTCTGGGGAAATTCCTCAAATGTGGGCAGAGTCTTTATTGTGCAAAAACGAATCATACGTTGTATGTTTAATATTCCTTTCCGTGATACTTGTAGAACAACATTTGTAACAGAAAAAATTCTGACATTACCCTGTATATACATACTTGAAATACTAAAGTTTGTTCGGTTGAATACACACAAATTTTGTCATTTAAATCAAAACCACTCTTATCATACGAGAAAGGGCTTTGACCTAAAATACCCGAACCACAAATTGGCTCTTTTTGAATCGAATCCTTTTTACATGCGCGTTACACTGTTCAATAAACTCCCGCCCGCCGTAAGACAATTACTGTATCATAAATTTGTCAAGACGATAAAACAAATCCTAGTTCTCAAAGCCTACTATTCCCTGGAAGAGTTTATTAGCGATAATTTAGGTATTAAGTAAATTAAATTAAGTACTCATAATATATTATGTTTATCAATATCATAGTTACATTAAATTATACTTATGATTTCTGACATGTCCTATATCTATTATAATGGATCACCTGGATTAATAAAAGCATTATTATTATTATTATTATTATATACTTCCTTTTTAATTTTTGTATGGCATACCTAGTACTAAAGCAAAACCCTTAGCATTGGTAATTGCGCAACAAGGAAGATATGACATCATTGGAAAGGCTTTCCTTCTCTGAATTTGGTGAGACTATAATTTTTTAGATGATATTTTCGAAATATTTTAAAAGTAAGTTGAGGGCGCGCTGTTGTTTATGTCATTGGAAGGATGTCGGGCCGATCACTATGTAATAGAAGCTAATGCGATCGTGCATCAAAATTATGCAGTTGCAAGTGGTATAAAAAAGAGAAAACTTGTACCTGCAACGTCGAATGCGCTGGAAATGAAACAACTAAACCAAAAAAATTACATATCCGAATTCAGAGATGGGCGACCTTACCAACGATGCATCATTTAAGATTTTAAGGGTTGCACTGTCAGCGATGCGAGACAAAGACATTAGTGAGCAAGTTTTATTTTAGACACTGTTTCCTTCCATGATCAATTTGACGTGCCAAAGCGTTTTTTGAAAATTATTTTAATTTACAGAAATAGCTAGGTATCGTTTCTAATGCACCACCGTATATTATTTAGCTTCGGAGAAATAACACCAAAATCTCCCCATAAAAAATGTTATAATAATAAATGGGTACATTTTGGTGTTATTTCTCCGAAGCTTCTTAAGCACCCCATTGAGAGTCATGGATCTTCACAATTTCAGTATATTATTTAAATAATAGCCATATAATTTATAGCAAGATCAATTTTTTTCACGATATTTATCAACATTTTTTGCTTTTTTCGTTACTTTACAGTTCTAATCTCTTTAATTTTACGGAAATTCTCAAGAATCTATTTGTTTTACGTTCAAATATGATATAATTTACTTGAGATTCTTTTAAGACAATACATACGTATTTCGTTATGTGTCCTTTAAATGGACGACATCGAAGGTTAGAGAACTAGGAAACTTAACTTGCAGCTATTAACAAATAATAATTGTTAAAATTTTATTTAGACTGTTATACTCCTATATTGTAATATTATTTGTACGTGCTCAAAGGTTTCCAAATAAAAAAAACCTTGATTGTGAATTGGTACAATAAAACTGGGTAAATTACTTAGGTTTAAGAAATGGCAGGTGACAGTTTTGCTGATAGACCGATACCAGCGTTTAGCAGCATCCGTCTACTTGTGAACATGAGTGCATGGATAATTTACATCACGGATGAGTGTCTTTTTACCTTTTTTTTTGTTTTTTTTTTAAATACATTTTCATTCATGGTACCTTTAGCAAGTGTTCTCATGTTTAATACGAAGATTACAATAAAACAAGTAGGTACTAAATTCCAGATTTTGAGTGATATGGATGCTATTAAAGTGACCTAAAATCTCTACTGCTTTGATATGGTCCATTTCATTAAAAAAGGTACATAGGACTGTACGTATGAATTCTTGCCTCAAAAATACTATTAAAAAAATTATTCCTCTAAAAATTGTATGGCTATTGTTTAACCAACATAAATATTTAAGTGCCACATTAAAATGCCAAAATCAAAGAAAATATCATCAATTATGGACTTGTCCCTGAGGCTAAAAGTTGAAATTTGATTTATTACAAAAAGTTGATAATGGATATGAGATTTAGGCGGTGCAAACTATACGGGCGCGTAACAATGGAGTTCGGTACAACGAAAAGGGGAAAGAGATACATAATCTATGAAGGATACATGTACCTCTTTGCTAAGAACCTTAATCTCCAAAACTGCTCATCATGGCTGTGTCGAGCGAGAAGAGCAAAGAAGGATCCATCGGCTCTTAGTTTAACATGCAATGCCAGGATCTGGGTCAACGATGACAAGGTAAGATTAGCTAAACCGAGCACTGATTTTGGAAGTGCAGATGGTTTCCAGTTTCAAAGCCCTTAATTGGGTATTTTATTAGTTAGGATATCGTCTTTTGACCTTTTGACTTTTTTATACGTAAGTTTCATCGTTGCTTATACCGTCGTCTAATGTTAGTTTTTAGGCTCGGCCCTCCCTTGCAATAAATTTAGTTTATCAACCTCTTCAAATTTCAATTTTACTCTGGAACCAACCACGGATATGGTAGTTGGGCTTTCGAGTTTTACTGCCATTTTGGGTTTTTAATTGTTTTCCATCTATTGTAAGTTTTATAGCTATAGTCTCTCCTCAATTATCTCTACCATCTTGTAGATCACCTGAAGATGACCGTTGGTCGAAACATGTAGTGTATCACTTCGTTTTATTAAATTATATGGGAACGGTTTAGAGAACTTTTATTCAATATTAATAAATTATCCCATTTAGAGTTTGTACACAAAATGGAGGTCACGATTCCAAATTATACCTTAATATTGAAAGTATCCAAATTTTAAATGTTGGTATACGTCTATTACATGCACAAAGTAATAAAACGTGATATTGGTGAGTAATATTGGAGATTTCAAGCTCTGAGCTAATTTAATACTTCACAGCCGACTTTCTATGTTAAAAGTCAACCGTACACAAAATACCCTCTCATGGGAGCGAAATTCTGGTGCGAATTATTCCGGTGCGAATTGTCCTACAACCAACGGGTGATATGAAAAAAATTTTCCGTGGCTGGCGAAGATATCAACCGTACATCTACAGACACACCGACATAATCGAGATTTTGTTTGATTCGGATTCCTATACGATACTTCCCTTACTAACGTGGGGGTGGTAAAAACGGATGACGGTCGCTATATCTGCGTTGCTTACCGTCCGATCTCGTTCAAATTTGGTATTCGAAGGTTTCGGGATTCGTGGCAACCGTTCCCGCCCTTTCTTAGCTTTTATCTCCGTTTCGAAATTTCGAAAGCTTCGTTAGGTCGCGAATCAACGCCCAGCTGAAAACCATCATGGACCGCTCCGTCAATTGCCAGAAGCACAAACGCAATACTGATTACACATACAGACCATGGCCAGTACCAAATAACCACTGGGAGCGTGTCCATATACATTACCGAAATCATGGGCCAATACTTCTTCCTGGAAGTAGATGGCCAGTAATTGTCGTCGTCAACTCATTATCCGCTGGACACGATACTCATTCGCCACACACGGTGTATCCCTGTTAATCTTCTTGGCCAATGGTCGACAACTTCCTTGCCAGAAAGGAAACCAAGCATTTCACCTCAACCCCATATTTACCGCAATCAAATGGACTAGCATAACGTCACGTCGACATTTTCACAGGCTTTATGAAGAAGAGAGCATTATGCGGGTCATCTGTAGTTGGGCCCAAGCCTTTTGAGGGCCCAGAACAAGAGAGGGATAATAAATAAAATCCCACGTACTATTAAAATTTCTATGGAAGATGAATTCTTGTACAGAATTTCTTCTTCGCACAAAGGCCACATTGATTTTCTACCGTTGCATAGTAAAAGTTGCTTGGTAAGGGCCGATGGGTAAACGGGGAAACAAGAGGAAATATTTCTCCTTGAAAGTGGGGTTAAATTATTTATTGGACAATCGGCGAGAAATATAATTTTTATACAATTAGTTCAGAGTTCCTTGTGATATATTGTTAAAACTTTCTCAATGAACAAAAAAGTTGGCGTTGCGCAGTTCGCGCAAGAGCACATCTAATTTTTACTATATGCGTTATATTTGCCTTCACCAAAAGTATATGTTAAGTTCTTTATATCATCACTGATGTATATTGGGTTGCGGACCATGATTTGCCGTACGCAATCGTTTGCGCACATCGTCAATTATTTTATTCATTCATGTAACAAGTACCTATGCACACGTAAACGTCGTTGGTTACATTCCAATTATTAATAAACGTATTCAAATATCAAGTTTTAGATCAACATTGATTAATCCAACAGTATATGTGGTTAAAATTTCAACAAAATATATTAATAAAAAAGGAAGTTGACATTGCGCGGTCTGCGCATGCCCAGTTTAATGATCAAGGTTTTCTTTGGCTCAGGTGCTAGAGTTATACGCAACCGAATGCAAAAAGAACGAACTTAATATCTTGAAAACTGTAGAAGTAGTTAAGGCCTCAGACAGACGGACAGACGGACGGACAGAGAAAGTGGCTGCAATAGCGCACCCAACTTCGTTGGAAAATTCGCTAAAAATGCTTTATATCCACTAATCCAGTAATCCGATATGTGAAAAATCTTCGGTGCGTGATTACCGAGCGCCTACTGTGTACCTTATTTAAGATAAAAAATGTTTATTTTCGAGGATTTCTTTCAAAAACCTTTACTAAAAGAATTATCGCGATAGTTCCAGACTTTACATTACATTAGCAATATGTGCTGCACCAAAATGATGCAAGATTGCTATGCTGTATGTTTATGGATGTTTGTTGGGTATATTTTAGAAAAAAAGTCAGCCTGTGACCATTATTAATGGAACACCCTGTACAACCCGCCCTTTCATTTATTTGGTTCGCATCACAAAACTCGCACCGGAAGATTCTTGTTCGGAAAATTCGTCTCCAGAAAATTTTCCCTCGTGGCATTTGCTCCCAGAAAATTTGTCGACACTTTCGCAAAGTAAGTAACGAGTAATCTCAACAAATAGACAACGACAGTTACAAAACAACATTGTATAATTAAAACCATGTACTAACAGTAAATACATTCAGGTGCTGTTTTACCATTTTATTAGGAGAGATTATTTCCGCAAACAATTGCCCAAAAATTCCTAGAAGTTGTTAATACCTCCGCTCAAACATACGCAGTTACTCCTTATCTTAGTACAGGTTAATTCAATATAAAAACTAAATCTGATCGAAGTGACTCTTCACAGCCGCAATGAATATCATCCTGCTCCTAATTTTGCCGCTTTCCTCAACTTATAGTTATAGAGATTTAAGAACTGAATATTTGGTTCGGCTAATTCAAGCGGAAACTGAACGGGCAGAGACGTACACTTTACCAGTCGATTCCGATGCCTATCGACCGTGGAGTAAGACCCAATACGGTAGGTACCTAGATGAAATACTGTTTCTAGCAGTATATAAAGTATTATATTTGTAGAACTGGGAACATTTACCCACATCGTTATAGGAGCAGGATCAGCAGGTGCTATCGTAGCCGCTAGGTTGTCGGAAGATTGTGAAAAACACGTACTACTGTTAGACGCTGGCGGCTACGAGAGCGATTTTACAGATATTCCAGCAATGAGTGCGATAACAGAGGACCTTCAATACAATTGGAATTACAAGAGTGTTGTGCAGAACAAATCCTGTCTTTGTAAGTATCCCCCTTAGCAAACCTAAATTGACCTGTTGACGTAACAGCGCTGAATGGACTCTGTAGTTATCGGGCGGGAAGAGGACTGGGAGGTTCGACGATTATTAACGGTTTGTTTTACGCTAGAGGTTGCAAGGCCGATTACGACCGCTGGGATCCTTCGGGAGAAAGTGATTGGAACTACGAGAATATCCTGGCAGCCTTCAAAAAGCTCGAAAATTATCAAATTGACGGCGATAGGGACTTGCACGGATACAGTGGTCCTGTGAGTGTCGACTTTTCAGAACCAATCAATCCGAAAACGCCCACGTTTCTGGACGCGAATCGCGAACTGGGCCAAGAAATTGGCGATTATAATGGTGACAATCCGTTACGTGCGGGAAGAGTACAAGTTAACAACATCCTGGGACAACGCTGCAGTACCGGCCGAGCGTATTTGAGACGGGCGTGGAGGCATCGCCGCAATCTTCACATATTGCCCCACAGCTACGTTACAAAGATACTGATCAACGCGACAACCAAAGAGGCTTACGGGGTAATCTTTGCGCGGTTCAAAAGGTACTTCGTTGCGAAATCTCGAAGTGAAATTGTACTTTCGGCCGGCACATACCGTTCTCCACAATTACTGATGCTGTCGGGGATTGGACCGGCAAGTCATCTCGCAAACCTTAACATTCCGGTCGTTCAGGACTTACCGGTCGGTAATTTCTTTAAAGATCACTTGTCATACGTTGGATTAACTGTGCACACAAATCACTCTAACGTAGAGCGGCAATTGCGCGACAAGGTACGAGACTATTTGAATGGAAGGGGGGAACTTACCGAGGGTGGTGCATTAGGGGTGGTATTTTTGAAGAGTAGTTTATCAACGGAAGTGCAACGTCCTGACATAGAGATAGTTATGTATAGGGGTAATAATAACCAGACTGTTATTATAGTTCCCGTTTTGTTGCATCCCAAGTCACATGGAAGCGTTACGTTACAGTCCACGGATCCATTCGACTATCCACTCGTCGATCCAAATTTTTGGTCTGATCCTAACGACGAGGATGTGAAAGTAATGCTCGAGGGCATTAGGTATGTACAGTCGTTGATAGAAACAAAGGCGTTCAAGGAAGTCAACGCCGAACTGATAGAAATTCGGCGACCTGAATGTAGGAATCACTCCGAATTGTCCGACGAATACTTTAAATGCCAGATTAAGTATCTTAGTAATACGTTCACCCATACTATTGGAACTTGCAAAATGGGCGCAAGTCCGTCTGCAGGCGCCGTTGTCGATTACAACCTGAAAGTATACGGCATTGGAAATTTGATGGTGGCCGATGCCAGTGTTATGCCGGACACCATTTCGGGACATACAAGTGCGCCGTCAATGATGATTGGAGAAAGAGCAGCTGCCATAATCACAAGGAATAATTAACACTGAGCCAATTGTATAAAAATCATTTTTGTCCAATTGTCCAATAAATAAATAAAATAACCCCACTTTCAAGCCTAATTCTTTCCGTTTACCCATCGGCCCTTACCAAGTAACTTTTACTAGGTACCTAACGGTAGAAAATGTGCCACTATGGGGATCTCACTTATCTTAAGAGATAGAAAGTTGGTTAAATGGGGGCAAAGTTGCGAATTTTCGTGCTGAATAAGAATCTGAAAAGATATTTCAAATATCTTCAATAGTTTTGAAGATATCTCAAAAAAACAAAAATTTGTGATTTTCGTTTTATGTTTTTTTATGATAAACTAATCGTAGTAGACATTTCTAATTAACACACTATTCGGACACTTTTTAATGGAGATTTCAAATATGGCATTCTGTTTTTAATAACTCTCCAGATGACGAAGAAACACGTGGCAACTTTAGTTTTTCTTATGGGCGCCATTTTGAATTTTCACATTTTGAGATTACGTCTTTTTTTCTCTTTACAACGATATATCACACATGGTGGTTCAGTAAACATTTTTCCTAAAAATACAATTTTTAATTTTTTGAGAAGAGTGCTTTGGAAAAACAAAACGTTCTTTTGTTGTGAACAAAAGGTTGACTTATTTCATGTAGTGTCATTTAGGTTTATGCTAGTTGTATTGCGAAAATGCCTTTTTCAAATGCAGATCAAAGAGATATGACCCAAATTTACTACACTTCTCTTCTCATCGAAATGCCCACATGACTGCTGCAACATACTTGCAGCGTTATCCAAAGGGGCAACAACCTAGTTTGAGGTATTTTTCTTTGCTGCATAAAAACTTGGGCGAATATGGTTCTTTTAAAAGATGTAGACAGCAATATGGTGATAGACCCAATGAATATGAGCAAGCCATTTTGCAAGCGGTTGAGATGAAAATCGACTTTCTACTTCTCTGACAACTAAACGCTGCAACCAGACAGATGGATCAAACTGTCAAACTTTTGTTGACAACAAAAGAACGTTTTGTTTTTCCAAAGCAATCTTCTCAAAAAATGAAAAATTATATTTTTAGGAAAAATGTGATACTGAACCAGTATGTGTGATATATCGTTGTAAAGAGAAAAAAAGACGTAATTGAAGATTGAAGATATTTCAAATTTCTTTTCAGATTATTATTCAGCACGGAAATTTGCAACTTTGCCCCCATTTAACCAACTTTCTATCTCTTAAGATAATAATAATAATAATAATAATATGATTTATTGCCCAACAGAATCAAATTCCAATTATAGGACAATTACTAATCTAAGAAAGCACAATAACTAAATATACTAATATCTTAACCGCTAACCTAATAAAAACCAAATTAAATGGTATTAAACTTAAACAAGATTAAAAATAAGATTAAAAATAAGATTAAAAATATTCCATCAATCTTTTAAGATCAGATACTGGGCAAGTGTTAATGTCACACATATTAGCAATTTTGTTAAAGTTGCTTACCATAACAAATATTGGTGATTTACAAAGTAAGTTTGTATTGGCCTTAGCACAATTGAAAGTATATACATTACGAGCCGAAGAACGTGGCACATGGAACCGAATTTGGGAAAGAAGAGATGGACAATCTAGGTTATTGTGTAACAAATTGAAGAGAAAGTTAAGGCTTGACAGAGTTCTGCGAACTTCTAAGGAATGTACCTGAAATCGAGATAACAGTAGTTTATGATCAGTACCAATTGCGGGATAAACTCTGTCCAATTTAAACGATAAAAACTTCAGAAACTTACGCTGCACTGCTTCCAGGGTTGTTTTATGGCAGTCATAGTAAGGATACCAAATTAGAGAACCATACTCTAGTTTGGATCGCACATAAGCAGCATATAGAGATTTGATAGCAAAAATATTGGAAAAATCACGACAATTTCTGATAATAAAGCCAAGCATTTTTAAAGCAGAAGCAATAGTCACCGATATATGTTCCGAAAAGGAAAGTTTAAGATCAAATATAACACCCAAATCCGTGACCGATGTACATCGTTTAAACTGAATATCATTAAATTGATAAGGATGTAAAAGAGGTTGAGATTTTCTTGAAAACGAAACTACTTTGCATTTAGACATGTTTAAGTGAAGATTGTTTTTTGAACACACCATTCACCAAGTTTATTTATTTGTGTTTGGAGGTAAACGCAATCATCATTACTATAAATGGATGTAAAAATCTTTAAATCGTCAGCGAACAGGAAAGTAGAGAAGGCAAAACATTTATGAAGATTAAGAACAGTAGGGGACCGAGGTTAGATCCTTGCGGAACTCCTGACGTAACCACAGCAGAGTCAGATATGTAATTCTTGTATTGCACACGTTGTAGTCTACCACTAAGGTAAGATAAGTGAGATCCCCATAGTGGCACTCGAAAAATGGACACCGTGTATAAGAATGCCTAAATTTAATTCTATTTCCATCTTTCTTACAAAATTTTAATGGCACGTGGGATTTTATTTATTTATTTATTTTCCCTGTTCTGGGCCCTCAACAGGCTTGCTCCCAATTACAGAGTGACTCGCATAATGCTTTTTAGAGGTGCTTCTGCAGAAGGTCTAAAACTCCGGTATTTACCTACGAACTAGGAAAACTGCAGGAAAACCTAATTCGGAGTAGCCGGCAGAATGCTCGAAACTGGATAAAATCTATTTCTTCACCCCACCCCACGGATCTCGAAAAGAGGTCGCGGAGGATAGATAAAGTTTTTAGAAACCAATTCCTTTCGATGAGATCTTTCCTTATATTAGATTTAATTAGAATACCATAAAGGAAGAATGTGTGGTGGTAAGATTCCAGGAAATCCCTTTGAAGAAGATTTCTAGAAATACTTTTAGCTCGACTAAGACTAGATACTAAGATGTTTTTCAGGACGGTTTCTAGGAAAACCTAAAAAAAATCCAGAAAAAAATCAAAAAAGGAATTTTTTAAAATATCGAGCTTGATTCTCACGAAGATTTTTAGCGAAATATCGTAGCGAACACCTCAAAAGATATACCAAGATTCGTATCTCCTAATCATGATTTGGAGTGACATTTATTTAACAAAATAAAATTTACCAGAAGTTCTGTAGCGTAAGTGATCAATTTTACAACTAATCTGACCGTTTTATAATAATATTCACTTAATTATTTTGCAATTTTAATTATCTTACTCCTAATGCGCGAATACATTGGTAAACTTAAATGGGAATAAGTTAACAAACTGAAACTCGAATATGACATTAATAAATAATCTAATTAACTGAAAAACTAATGAATTTTTCTCTGTTAAATTTCGTTAAAATACTAGTGTATAATTTTTGATTGAAATGTCTGATCGAAAAAGTACGAATTGTTTTGGATTCTACGCACCAAAATTAATAAGAAAAAGTGTTTTCCCGAGAAATTTTGGTGTAGTCGATTATTGGTAAAAAAGGAAGGTAATACACATATAAAAACTAAATTTTCTACTTGAACTTACCGTAATAATTTACGGTTTTTTGAATGATAAGAAAATACAAAAAATCACAATACCGTTTTAGTCCGTATGATTTGGAAGTGTGAAATGTCGTCGAGATCCAGAAATTCCTGCATAGTGGAAAATTCCCCTAGGGCAATGCGATCGTTTTTGGATATGTGCAATAAATCTGAACACAGGTTGACATGAAATACTTTTAAACTCACGCTTCAGTAGTCTGAGCATTCAATCGGATTCAAGATATGAATGGATAAATTTGCGCTTGCGAAATATTTGCCGATATAAAAAAACGGATAAACTAATCGTTCGCCTTAAATTCTGCAGCGTATTATATGGTTTCGGTCACAAAACACAGAGTCCATACCAATTCCGAGCGAGATCAGTATAAATTAACCGCTCGCCAGAAATTCTGGAGCGTATTCTGGAGCGTATTATACGGTTTTGGTCACAAAACGCTGAATTCATACCAATGCCGAGCTAAACGAAGGTGAGATCGGCATAAATTACCCGAGGCGAACTGAGCATAAACTATCCGCTCGCTCGAACTTCGGGGCGCGTATACCATCGCCAAAGCATAGAGCACTGCAGAAAATGGACCGCTCTGTGTTGTACAATACATTGGCAATACGCCTTCGGGGCCGGTATAGGGCTCCCGTTACAAAATGCAAGGAGAGCTAGATCGTGATTCATTACCATTATATATTCTACCCGAAATATTTGTTGTAGTTTTGTATTTATACACCAATGATCGGCATAAATTGACCGCTCGCCAGAAATTCTGGAGCGTATTATACGGTTTCGGTCATAAAACGCTGAGTTCATACCAATGCCGAGCGAGCCGAAGGCGAGATCGGCATAAATTACCCGCTCGCCAGAAATTCTGGAGCGTATTATACGGTTTCGGTCACAAAACACAGAGTTCATACCAATGCCGAGCTAGACGAAGATGAGATCGGCATAAATTAACCACTCGCCAGAAATTCTGGAGCGTATTATACGGTTTCGGTCATAAAACGCTGAGTTCATACCAATGCCGAGCGAGCCGAAGGCGAGATCGGCATAAATTACCCGCTCGCCAGAAATTCTGGAGCGTATTATACGGTTTCGGTCACAAAACACAGAGTTCATACCAATGCCGAGCTAGACGAAGATGAGATCGGCATAAATTAACCACTCGCCAGAAATTCTGGAGCGTATTATACGGTTTCGTTCATAAAACGCTGAGTTCATACTAATGCCGAGCTAGACGAAGGTGAGATCGGCATAAATTAACCGCTCACCAGAAATTCTGGAACGTATTATAATGTTTCGGTAACAAAACACAGAGTTCATACCAATGCCGAGCGAGCCGAAGGGGAAATCCGAGGCGAAATGAGCATAAACTATCCGCTCGCTCAAACTTCGGGGCGCGTATACCATCGCCAAAGCATAGAGCACTGCAGAAAATGGACCGCTCGGTGTTGTACTTACAATACATTGGCAATACGCCTTCGGGGCCGGTATAGGGCTCCCGTTACAAAATGCAAAGAGAGCTAGATCCTGATTCATTAACCATTATATATTCTACCCGAAATATTTGTTGTAGTTTTGTATTTATTGCCTGCAATCAAATCAACTTACAAGAAAGTTCACATTTTGATTTTCAGAATTTAAAAAAAGGAAACATTTTCAATAAGATAATTGCAATAGAATTCATTTTAGAGCTAGCCGTCGATCAAATTTTATGTTTAGAAAAGTTCTTCTCAATAGAAAGTAGCACGATAAAGGCCGTTCAAGCCCTAATTGTAACATCGGGTCCTTCCTAAAACAGTTATAGATTCATAAATAAAAAAGTTGTGCACTTCTTCCTTATAAGGAAACGCTTTTCCACTGGCAACGGAAAATCTAATGCATAAACCATTGAATCTCCTAACGAAATATTTCCATAATTTCTTACAAATTTTGTATTTGCCAAATTTCTAAAATTTGGTACAAATTTCCAATGTTTATGAAACGTTTCCAATATTTCCAAAGAGCATGTTGAAATATTATTTGTGAAACATTTCTATATCACATTCCTAACATTTTCTACACATGTTCCAGCCATTTCCAAATTTCTTACACATTTCCAATAGTCAAACGCAAAAGATCTAGACAATTCTAGTTACATTTTTTAAATTTTCAAAATACTTTACGTGTCAAAAATTTCCTGATTTCCATTTCTGAAACATTTTCTCAATTGTTTTAATTTAAATTTTAAAAATTAAATGTATTAAATGTCTTAAACAATCGAAACCATCTTTTTGTTATGTTTCTAAAATTCCCTACACATTTTCTAAACATTTCTTATACATTTTCAATATGTCTACGAAATGGACTATCCAAAACCACGTTATCTTTTCGTTAATGACGTCACGTGACTGGAAATGGACCTGCAGTTCGGGTAAAACGCATACAGGGTGCTCGGAAAATGATGTGAACGTTTTGCTGTTCCAAACCTACAGTCCTGCTTCTTTTCGTCCATACATTTAATTTATATTGCACATAATCAGTCCTGTGATATATCAGAATCGTCTAACTTAACGTGCACGTTATCTGCCAAAAAACGTTATTTATGACGTTTTTGACAGATAACCTGCACGTTAAGTTTAACGTTAGTGATACATCATAGGGCTGAATAACGGGCGATCAAAAATGAGTTGCTGTCGAGTCGCCTTTGGAAGTTCAAGTTAAATACGATTTCCCATGTAAACAAAAATTCCAAAGGTGACGCGACAGCAACTCATTTTTTATCGCATAGTAACTATACAGGGTGGTGACTTGCGTAAAGCATTGTAGAGATTTCAATGTCAAATTCATAACATGCGATTATTGGCTCCCCAAATTATTTTAGAGCAAACATTTATTAAAATTTTTTGTAGAAAAAATTTTTTACGCCCATCAACCGTAAGTTTTAAATTTTTTTCATATAAAGACGGAAAATTGGAAAAACAAAACCCGCATCTTTTTCAATAATCTACCATGCCATGGAATTTTCTAAAACAAAAAGATATCCAGTTATCAAGTAGCAGCAGTTCGAAATGGATTTTATGATCGACTTGGTTACTGACTTGCAGTTAATGGTGACTTATTCGAACATTTATTGTAAATTGTTATATTAGGAAACCGTTTTTAGTATATTGGTCTTTCTTTATATTCAATTCTCTGTTCTAAATATAATACTTTTTGATAGAATTTGATTTGTTTTATAGCAGATATTCCATGGCATGACTGATACTGGCGCAGTTTTTGTATTATAAATTTCCATGGCATCACAGATTATTGAAAAAAATGGGGGTTTTATTTTTCCAATTTTCCGTATTTCTCATGCAAAAAATTTAAAACTAATACAGTTGATTGAAATAAAAATTTTTTCTACAAAAAACCTTAATACATTTTTGCTCTAAAATAATTTGGGGAGCCAATAATCGCATGTTATAAATTTTAAATTGAAATCGTTACGCAAGTCACCACCCTGTATAAGTAGATCATATTAAATAAATAAATCTTTCCCTTTTGCTCCCTGTCTTAGTTTTTTAAGTCATTAGACAATATCCAAGTCCTTAATTTTAGCACACAATTTACTTAGTCCTTTATCAAAACAGTGTTTTACAGTTTCCTTTGCGAAATTGATACATAAACGCACAAATTTGGATTATTTAATATAGGTACCTACTCCAAATCGAGGATGCAAAAAGTCACTGTAAACATGAAAATAATTCGAAATCAATTTCTGAAAACGGAACTTTTACTAAAATCCTTCTAGAATTCAAAAATTATAATAGGGGCAATTAAAAACGGGTAACAAACTTTCAATTTTTGGAAACTGTTGAAGTTAGAACGTTTGGTAAAGTGTCAGCTAACCAAATCGAATTATGTGAGCCGCCTTCTCACCGATCATCATAGACGGTGCACTTGTGTGCCCCGAGATCGAAACCGGAATAACACTTGCATCTGCAACCATTAAATTCTCGACGCCATGGACTCTTAGCTTGTGATCGACAACGCCATCAGGTCCCATTCTGCACGTCCCAAATGGGTGATTAAATGGTCCACTCAAGTGATTTATGTGACAGTTCCAGTACTCACTCGAGAAGTACGCGTAGTTTTTGCATTGGGGTAAGTGCACCGGTACCAATTTTGCATCGATTCCCTTAAACGCGACCGTGTTTAACAGATTTAACGAATAACTAATCCCGAGCAACATAGTTTTCCGATCTTCACCGTCGGTGTCCGATAAAAATTTCGGATCGATCACCGGATAAATGAAAGGGTCGGACGAGTTCAGTGTGAGACTACCTAGTGATTTAGGGTGTAAAACCACGGGAACCACCGAAACCAATTTGCTGGGATCGTTAACCTTGTACGGAAAACCGTAATCTTGCGAGAACTCAAAGAGGGCGATTTCGATGTCGGGACGTCGGACAGGTTCGGAACGATTGTTTTGCACAAACGCCAAAGCCAAAGCGCCGGTGGTGGTGAGCTGCCCTTTCGAGTTTAGGTAGTCGCGGATATTTTGTTCCAGTTTCTTTGGCTCGCTGCCGCGCTTCGTGTAGAAAGCCAAACCGGAGTAGGCCAAATGGTCCTTAAAAAATTGCCCAACCGGTAAGTCACGAAGAACTGGAATTCCAAGCTCTGTGAGTTGATCCGATGGTCCAATGCCAGACAACATGAGCAGCTGTGGGGAGCGATAGACCCCGGCGGAGAGCACGATTTCGTTTGTGGCTTTTGCAACGAAAAATTTCTTATCCCTTGCGAAAAACACGCCGCTTGCCCTTTTTGTTGTGGGATTCATTAAAACTTTGGTCGCGTAGCTGCGTGTTAAAACCTCGAGATTAGGGCAACGTTTCAACGAGGGTTGTATGTAAGCCCTTCCGGTACTTGCCCGTTGTCCTTCAATGATATTAGACTGTACGACCCCGACGCGTAAGGGATTCGCCCCGTTGTAGTCGCCGACTTCGATGCCCAGCTCTTGATTTGCGAACACAAAGGCGCTGGATTTTGCGTTCAGGAGTGGTCGCGGGTAATCCACGTTAACGGGACCGTCGTAACCGTGGTAGCAGGAGTCGGCGGGGATTTTGTAGTTTTCGACAGTTTTAAAGAAGGGCAGCAGATCTCCGAATGACCATCCGGGATTCTCTAAGCCCCAAACGTTGTAGTCAGCCGCGGACCCTCTGGAATATATTAGGCTGTTAATTATTGTGCTTCCCCCGAGACCTCGACCCGCCGGGTATACGCAGCGCCTATTATCGTTTACTAAATTGAGTGTTTAGTAGAAAGTGGTGGAATGGTGGTTACTTACGTAGACATGCACGGTTCTGAGGGGTGGTCTGGTAATTCCAGTTGTACTCAAGCGTTTGGGCTAGCGTCCCCATTGCCGGTATGTCGGTCAGATCTGTCTCGTTGCCTCCAGCTTCTATGAGCAGAATTCGCTTGGTGGAATT
Organism: Photinus pyralis; assembly: GCF_008802855.1. NCBI lineage: Eukaryota > Metazoa > Arthropoda > Insecta > Coleoptera > Lampyridae > Photinus > Photinus pyralis. The sequence goes on from NW_022170511.1 coordinate 44,778,429, forward strand.
CTCGCAAAGACGTGCGGCGATAACTGCGCCGGAAGATCCGGCGCCGACAATAATATGGTCGTAGTTTCCAAATTCTGCAGGAAGTTACTAGTATAAAGGTCACCATTTAGGGCGAAATTACCAGTGTACGTGTTTACAGTAGCACGGTATTCGGTGGCATCATCTGGTAGTTGGTACGTCTTCGCGCGTTTTTCTTCGGTTTGGATTAGTTTGACGTAATAATTGACACCTGCCTCAAAAATCACAGACGCCGGTAGAAGAAGTGGAAGAATCGACATTAACTTTCTAAACATTGTATTGAACTAAGTACTTCAAATTTGCTGCGCCCTTAACCCGCGAACACAGTTATATACGCTTTAGATACGACTTAAACCTCGTTATTTCCGTGATACGCTGATAAACTAATTCGGCATAGACTCGCCAAAAATATGTACATTAGCATTAGCCAAGACAATCTATATAGACACTCGAAGGCACGAACGTGTAATATGGAAAAGATAAAGAGGTTTAAGTTGTAGGTAGGCAGTGTTTTATTACTACAAATAGCATGCCATATTATGCTATTATTAGACTACTTCAAGGAATATCAAATCCATTATTCTGTAACTTTAATTAGTATATTACATAACAAGTATTGAAAGTGGCACGTTT
>NW_022170511.1:44779179-44790712 GCF_008802855.1 Photinus pyralis
GTACTATGAAGTTAGGTTATAAAAAAATGACAGCTAGTCAGATTTTATTTGTCAATTTTTTTAAGTTGGCAGCAAATTTGCCCAAAAATGGCGGATGATTGCGGTACGATATGAGATATTACTAAATACCTTAATAAGCGTTTTCGAAAATTGAACCGGTTTAACCGGGTTAGTCAAATGACCATGGAAACAAATGTAGCAATAATTTTATTGTTACTATAGCAAAATTTTCCAACCTGGGTAAACCGGTTGAGTTTTCGAAAAAAACGTAATATTATCGATTTATCCATAACAATAACAAAGCACGTAGAACCACCAACACAGTTCAAACCAAGTATGACAGTTTACTGTTGACACTCCCTACCGCAACGTCGTGGCGCTGTAATTTGCGACCGATTTTCAACGACAGTTTCCTGTATTATTAATATATTAAGGTATTTGGTTCTGACAAGAAAGAGACTGATGGACGGACGAAGAAAGTAGGCACGCATAAGGTAAATGACCTAGAAAGTATAGTAAAAACATTTGACAATCAAAACAAAATAATAAGCAATTTACTGCTTTTGTTTATACATTTATATGGTTAGGCAACACATTAAACAAATTACTATTTCAATGAAGCCCACTCTGCTACAGTTACTATTATATTTTTAGTTGGAACACACTGTATTTAGCAACAGTAAGGTCCTTCTTAAATGGTCACAATCAACCACAAACCATGACTTTTCCTTTATCCTAACAGCAGTCCCCACACAGAGGCAGAAGAACAACCAAAACAAAAAATGTGTTCGGATAACAATAAATCTTTGTTGGTCTATAAAGAACCTGTATACCAAATTTTAAAACAATTGGTCACATCTATAAATATTTATTGTCCACACACACGAACAGACAAATATCAACAAATAACATCGTTAATTAAAAGCAATACCAACGTAAATACGCCAAAGATATAAATTTTGCATTTACTTTGTAGGGCAGAATGCCAATCTGCCCTTCATCCTTGGGCATAAGTCACAATACATACTTGCACAAATTTTGTTGGGTCATCCTGTATAATCATAGACTAAATAGCCAGAAAAACCACACTAGGATTATTTATTTATGTATTACATATTAATTATGTATGAAGTGGGAATCCCACTGGAGAATTTTGTTGTATACATTTTTATTAATGAAATACTCCTTGGGAAATTCCATCAAACTAATATTGTTTAAAGCCGAATTATCCTATGCTTAGGTCCATATTGAAATAAAACAAGTTAAAAAGTAATCGTAAACGATTTACATAAAGCGCATTTCCAGTTGCATTCATTTCCCATTTGTAAGATGCAACTTCTGTTAAAATCGTAAAAATCCGGCCACAAATATGAAAGATAGCGTTGCACATGAGCAATCCATTTTTGACGTGCTATTTCAATTTCAGTTTATAAGAAGAATTTCATTTCAATGCTTTTCTAAATAAGAAAGTTGGAACTGCGCATGCGCAAACCTAAATTTTGAAACTAATGTTATGATCTCTAGGATGGTTAATAAACGGCAAAAATGTAAAATTATGGAACATGTAAAAAACGGTTTGTTGGTTTTTTTGCAATAACTTTTTTAGCAATAAACACAGAAAAAATTCCTTGCTTGGTGCAAGCCTCGACACCATAACGAACCAAATAGCGAAAAAAGTAGAACAATAGCTCTCAAGATAAAGAACTAGTAGCGTCGCAAAACGAGCGGACGGACGGACAAAGTGACCACAATAGCGCATTTTTTTTTATTTTTGTGGAAATGCGCTAAAAAGGACTTGAAAATTTTTTATTCTGCAATAAAAGACAGTCAGTCCTGAATAATTACACAATTGGGGGCGCGATCGCAATCTGCTGCTATACTTTTAAGACCAAGTCTCACATAAGCGACACAATAAATTCTCCTTTTGTTGAAAGGGAGAGAAAGTTCAAATTTCATGCCAAAATTCATACAGGGCGCTTCAAAAAAAGCTCTGAAAGATAAAAAATGTAACACCCTGTATACTGCGACCAACTATTTTGATACATTTATTGTAAAGATTCTAAAAAATAATTGATGTATCAACTAAATTAAAACTGCCATCCTGTATAACGAAAACGACGCCCTTTAGGCCATGCATATATACGCATTTTTTTTCCAATTTTGACTAGTACTTCTGTACTGATTGTTAAAAGAGGTTAACTATCGACATTGTTGTCAGACCACATCAAGACACAGGCACATGTCGGCTGTGGCAACCTGTACGCCATTACCAGCGCAATTTTAAATATAATATATGCATTTAGTTAAACATTTTTGAAACAATCTACCGGGTTTTCTTTTTGGGCGCTTTAGTTTAACGTTTCTGGTGAAATAGGTAGTTTTTGAAGTTACTCTGAATCAATGTAAAATATTTTCAAAATGGTGGCACTTACGGAAACACCGGAAGTAGCTAGTAACTTCGTTATTTTAAATGGGCACGCCTATTCTTTATTGCATTTTTGGATTCTACGTGAAATTTCAGTTCTTTTGATACCCACTGTCGATATCTACAGTTTATGGTTTTTGACATTTAATTTCGGATTTTCTTTTTAGTAGTCGGCCATGATTTTATGACAATCGAATTTTAAACAAATCTAGTGACACTATAATCAGTCACAGTTTTTATTAATCGAAAAATGGGTCACAGTGGTTTCACGCATGAAGATTTTTGGAATTTAATTGTTATATTATATGGACAGAATCGCGGCACGTACTTGCCGTACATTCAATGGGCGACATCCAGGCGGTTCGCGTCCTAATGATCATTAGAATGTAGATGTAGAAATGGATTCCGGTAGATCATTGATGTACATTAAAAAGAGAAGTGGACCAAGTATACTCCCTTGGGGTACTCCTCTATCCAGAAAGACCGATTTCGAGCACATACCATTTATTCGCACTAATTGTTGTCTATTATGCAGTACGGATAAATGAAACACGAAATTAAACTAACGGCAATAAGTGAAACATCTTTGAACCCATCATATAGGGCAATTTAATATACAAAGAGTGTTGGTGCTTCATTATGGAAATGTTCTCCTTACCCCTCGTATTGTAGGTGTGGGTATCTCCCACTTTCCCAAAACTGTTTATATTTTTGTGTATATAACAGAGCAATGTAAGTATGTATACACGGTGTCCATTTTTCGAGTGCCACTATGGGGATCTCACTTATTTTAAGAGATAGACAGTTGGTTAAATGGGGGCAAAGTTGCAAATTTCCGTGCTGAATAAGAATCTGAAAAGAAATTTGAAATATCTTCAATACTTTTGAAGATATCACAAAAAAACAAAAATTTCTGATTTTCGTTTTTAATTTTTTTATGATAAACTAGTCGTAGTAGACATTTCTAATTAGCACATTATTCGGACACTTTTTAATGGAGATTTCAAATATGGCATCCTGTTTTTAATTAGGTTCAAGATGACGGAGAAACACGTGGCAACTTTAGTTTTTCTTATGGGCGCCATATTGAATTTTGACATTTTGGGATTACATCTTTTTTTCTCTTTACAACGATATATCACACATAGTGGTTCAGTATCACATTTTTCCTCAAAATACAATTTTTAATTATTTGAGAAGAGTGCTTTGGAAAAACAAAACGTTCTTTTGTTGTCAACAAAAGTTTGACAGTTTGATCCATCTGTCTGGTTGCAGCGTTGTCAGAGAAGTAGAAATTCGATTTTCATCTCAACCGCTTGCAAAATTGCCTGCTCATATTAATTGGGTCTATCACCATATTGCTGTCTACATCTTTTAAAAGAACCATATTCGCCCAAGTTTTTATGCAGCAAAGAAAAATACCTCAAACTAGGTTGTTGCCCCTTTGGATAACGCTGCAAGTATGTTGCAGCAGTCATGTGGGCATTTCGATGAGAAGAGAAGTGTAGTAAATTTGGATCATATCTCTTTGATCTGCATTTGAAAAAGGCATTTTCGCAATACAACTAGCATAAACCTAAATGACACTACATGAAATAAGTCAACCTTTTGTTCACAACAAAAGAACGTTTTGTTTTTTCAAAGCACTCTTCTCAAAAAATTAAAAATTGTATTTTTAGGAAAAATGTGATACTGAATCACCATGTGTGATATATCGTTGTAAAGAGAAAAAAAGACGTAATCTCAAAATGTGAAAATTCAAAATGGCGCCCATAAGAAAAACTAAAGTTGCCACGTGTTTCTCCGTCATCTGGAGAGTTATTAAAAACAGGATGCCATATTTGAAATCTCCATTAGAAAGTGTCCGAATAATGTGTTAATTAGAAATGGGTACTACGATTAGTTTATCATAAAAAAAATAAAAACGAAAATCAGAAATTTTTGTTTTTTTGAGATATCTTCAAAACTATTGAAGATATTTGAAATGTCTTTTCAGATTCTTATTCAGCACGTAAATTGGCAACTTTGCCCCCATTTAACCAACTTTCTATCTCTTAAGATAAGTGAGATCCATAGTGGCACTCAAAAAATGGACACCGTGTATACTGGGGAGAGGTAAAATTTTAAAAGATTTAAAAAGATCTTTATTCTCCCCTTCAAAAAAATTAGAAATTTTCCAAAAAATCTCTAAGAGAAATAAAAGAAAACAAAATCGTGCAGGACTTACCGATATTTAACTCTTGCTCCGTATTTTCGTCCTTGACCGGTTCATCGAAGAGATGCAAATACACCTCGATGGCACAACGCGCAGCCTTAAAATAAAACGGATGCCCCCTCAACACGTCCTCCAATCTCAGCAGTCTGACATACGAACACAATGTCATTTTACGCATGCAATACGTATGAAAATCGAACTGATCCTCGATTATTTCCGAAAAATGCTAAAAATAGAATTATTATATTATCGTCGCGCCGAAACGAAACACGGACCCGATCGACTTCGTGACATTTTTTCAGCGCCTCCCCGTACTTTCCTAATCTTTGGTAAGCTAACGCGCACTCCGTCTGAAACCACATGCACTGCATCTCGTTTAAGTTCTCCATCGCGGATACGCCCTCGCGGGTAAATTTCGAACAGATCTCCTCCGCCTCCTTTAGCTTGTTGGCTCGTAGCATGTACTTCGCACACTTCGAGTTGATATATCGGTCGGCGGTGTCGAGAGCTTGGGCTTCGTCCAACCACTTGCACGCTTCGTACGGGTCGCCCGCGTGCTGGAACAATAAATGAGTCAAATTTAGGACCACGCTTATTTGCTTTACCAGGTGTGGGTATAGCAAATTTCTTATTTTGAATAGGACACCCTGTATTTGGTTGCATTTTCTAAATCTACGTCGTTTGATTCGCTACACCCCGCGTCAAAGGTTTTCAAGGTCAAGGTTTTTCAAAATTTTTGGCATTTGACTGCTTTTCTTTTGAGCCCTGTACCTACAATTCCATTGACTTGTATTTCAAAAAGTCCTCCAAAATGATTTAAATTTTGATCGCGCTTCTACAGGGTGTTTTAGAACTAATGGTAACTTCAAAACTTAAAAAATTGATTTTAAAAAAAAACATGCACTTTAAAATCTTCTTCACGCAAATCTTGAAAATAATCCGTGTCCTCTTGCTTGCTAATTTGGCCGCTTTGTGGTCTAAAAAAGTATTTTTTTTTCAAAATTGTATTTCATTCAACATTCACTTGTATTGTTCATTAAATATAATTGGCTTCTTTTGGAGTCACTGCATTTGATTTAATTTAGCTAGTAGTAATACTGTTAAAGATTTTAAATTCAATCGTTCTTATTTTCAACACTCCTCTGTGTATAATTTTTTGAATTGATAATAAAAATACCTATAATTGATGCATAATACAAGGGCTGTCTCATAAGTAAGTTGCGCTATTTTTCTTAATCCGTGTGGAAGGCGGGAAAAATCGCGGGGAATTTGCGTCTGGGTGTAGTGGCAGCACTTTAAAATCCCCACGCGTGTACGTCGGTCGAGTGAGCTGTCAAGTAGGAGCAACACCTTTTTTTCCGCTAAATCTTCCATTGAGCAAGAAACTAACCTTACCATCCCCGCACAAAAAGTACAACTGTACAAAACGATGTTTCCATCCTTCTAACTGAAACTACCTTTCCCAAGGAAAGATAAGAGCAATCGTAACCTAAAGGGCATCTAATCCACATTAATAACTGTAGGTTACTTTAAATTTTTTATTTGCATAGAGTAGTGGTCGATTACTTTTAAAATTTGTATGGCAATTTTGCTTAAAGTAATTTTAATATTCCTAAAGGAAGAAGAAACAGCTTGTATTGTATTACTTGATAACAATTGGATCCAAACAAAAGAGTTTCGAGTACTGTCACTTCATTAATTGGGAATTTGCGTTTAATAGAATAATAACAAGAAGCCACCACCTACGCCGCATTTTATTAAATGGTGCGAATTTATCAAAAACATATGCACCAATTGTGAGTGTGTAGGCCATCAAGACGGCTATTGCCAGAAAAGTACCATGTCCTATTTTCGTTAATACTGCAGTGTATCTTAGCTGTTTTTAAAGATAAAGACGCTGTGCCGCTTTTCTATAAAACTTTTTAATACCCAAACAGAGACAATCTAGCTACATTTGTTTCTGAGATACAGGGTGAAAATAAAAAGTTTGATTTTTGGGATGTTATCATGTAAGACAGAAAAAAGGTAAAAATTGTTTCTTTTAGATATTTTGACTTAGAATCCAGTTACTGAGATTTGACCCAGTTGGAATTTTTTTAATGCAACACCCTGTATATCTCAACGTCAATTTATTACATTCTTTTTCAATAACTAACCACTGCGGATTGAAATATAATAATTTCAAGATGATGCCGCTTCCGTAAATAACGGAAGTTGGCGCCATCTTGGTTTTTTAATAGAAACATACCATTTTAATTTTCCAAATGCTCCATTCTATTCTCAATTCAACGCATTTAAGATTCGCGTACGTATCTGTCATTACTTTTGACATGTCAATTTTTCTCCAAAAATTTGGAGATGCAAGGGTCCATTCAACTTTACTGACCACACCGTCATTTTACCGGCCACATTTTTGACATTTCTAAATGTCTATAATGACTCATGTCATCACTGACAGATTGACATTAATCAAAAGTTATATATATAAAAATTAAAATTTTATATTAAGACGATTTTGGGTAAAATTTAATACAAATCAGTAAAATGACATTACCTGACTCGGAAATTAAAGTACTCGGTCATTTTCATATTTCTGTGAAAAGTATAGAGATTGTTTCATTTTACGGAGAAAGTTAGTCGAGTTGAAGTTTTTGGACTTAAAATAAAGTGTTTGAAAAATAAATTAGTCGATATGATTTTCGTTTTGGACGAAATAGATAAAAATTGCCTTTTTTGCATGGCGACCTCACTATTATGTAAATTACATATAACTTATTTAAGATTAGAATATAAAAACCAGAAAAACCAAGTTATTTGGGAAAATATAAGAGATAGGTATAGGACATTATTATTAAAAGTTGAAGGTTTTTGGAGGAGCTAAAAGATGACAGAAAAATATACAGGGTGTTCCATTTAAAAAAAGTGAGATTTTTTCATATGAAGTTCTGCAACTTTGGACCTACCAAAAAAACACCCTGTAAGCTATTTTTTTGATGTTTCATAGTAGATCTATTTATTTGACTTTTACTTAATCCAGGATAAAAGATATAAAACCTGGAATCAAAATTTTGACAATATACTGACGCTTGCAAATGCCCAATTTTTCTTAAAAATCGAATTATCTTTAAAACTACTAGCTTTTCGGATCGGATATGAACCATATAATAAAAAAGACGTACAATTACACGTACAATTCAAAAAAGCATTCAAATACAGCGGTTCTATTAAAAAAATGTATCATTTGGGCGCCCTACTTTGTAGGCGCACCCTGTATAATTCCAAATATTTTGAAAATGTGGAGAATATTCAACCATATCATAATACAAAAGCACTCTAACGAAAAATCTTATCTTCAAGGCATTAAGTTACTCCGCGAAATCGTTGACTCACCCTGTACAAGGTCGCTCCTCAATTTGGTACGGGTTCACGCTCGTAACTTCACTAAGAATGCAGTTTGAGCGTACCTCACGTAGCCGCTTGCGAAAATCACCTTAGAATCAAATTTTTAACGCACACAAATAGTACGTGTCGACTCGCCAAATCAACCACTTCTGCCGCTATTTAAATTTCGCGCGTTAGAAATCTTAACGCAATGACCTCGAGTAGCGGACCTTTTTAGACGAATAGTAAATCTGCATTTTTGGCACATGCGCGAAACAAAGAGCTCAAGGCAACCGCGCTCGCTTTCCCCCATACCGTTCTCGTTATCGCCTGACATACTTTTGTTCATGTTCGCTATGAAGCGGTACAAGCTACAAATTCAAAACCATATTTTTGAAACGGCTAAGCGATCACCTGTTATAAAATGGCGCATTTAGAAAAGAATAGAAAATGTTTCTATTTAGAAAGATGGCGCCAACAACGCACGAAACAATTGGAACCCGCCATTGATTTTCTACTAAATCTCAAAAAACATATTAAAAGAATCAGAGCAAGAAAATAAATCTTTTGTTAAACCCTAGACCCCCCCCCCCCCCTCAATCATGGAAAGTGTGGCTCTCGCAAATTTCTTCATACAAAAAGAAATGTCTCTTGTAAAAAGTTTGGCCACCCCTGATATATATGATTGCATATTGAAAAAAGTGTGAGATGAAAGTTGTTTGATATTATATTATGCCTCTTTTGACGTCATTTCAAGTTATGTCATGATGAGCATATTTTTTAAATTGAACACCCTGTATTTTTTTAGTGTTTTGATCCTCTAGACGAGGTGCTTCAAAATGATATGGGGTTTTAACACTCTGAAGTTCTCAGATTTCAAAGATATTTGAGTTTTTATATCAATAATTGGCTCAAAAATTACTCAATAACGTCTAAAGTGTCAGTTGTCAGTTTTAATAAATGGTTCATTTATCCAAGAAAAACTGAATGACAATTTTAATTATGGTTGGGTATGGAGATCGGATGAAATATGAAATACATACACATTTCTCAATGTTTTGATTTAATTACATTAAAACTAAAATATCTTGAAATCTGAGAACTTACCATTTTGAGACACCTCCTCTAGTGGATCATAAAAAACTAAAAAAATACAGGGTGTTGAATTTAAAAACTATGCTCAACATGACATAATTTGAAATGACGTCAAAAGATGCATAATATAATATCAAACAACTTTCATCTCACACTTTTTTCAATATAACGAATGATTAAGGCTGTAGCTCGCTGATTCCATACTTTTCCCCCACACTGTATATTATAATTCAATTGGAATAACAAAATCAATTGAAATCAGATGGAGCCACTTGTCGAGTGAATCAGTATACACAAAAACAGTAAGCGATCTACCACTTAATCTGGAATGCTTACCTTGTAGATTCGTCCTTTTGTGACGAACAACTCTATAAGCGTAGGCGTATGCTCCAAAGCCGCATCTATGTACATTAAAGCCTTTTCGGTTTGATCCAGATAATCGTAGTGCTGCGCGAGGAAATAGTAAACCCAAAGTAACGCCGACGCTGGTTCCTTAGGGCCGTTATTCACTTCGGTCTCGGCGAACTTTCCAATTGACTTTAAGGCATCGGTGTATTGTAACAACAATTGCTCAATGATTTCAACTTTGCTCTTATCCGTATATACAGAACGTAAATCGACGAACAAAGGCGGTACGCCCTTCCTCAAACCTTGTCTTAAGTAACTATCGACTAAGGTTTTAAATTGATCGCCGACGGCGTAATTTAAAGGTAGGCGCTTCGGCGGGTTCGACTTCGGATATAAATCGCCTAAAACTAAATAAAACTGTACAATATCTTCCGATTTAACTAGTTCTCGAGCTTGGATTAATTTGTAATAGTACGTCGTCTTCTCCGGATTTCTCCTCATTAGCTGTTCGTAGTACTTCGTCGCTTTCTCGTATTGCTCGAGGTCTAAGTTTAATTCGCCTAAAATTTCCTTTAACGTTAATTTATCCAAAATTTGATCTTCGCGTTTTTCCAAGTGGAGCAGCGCCCGTTTCAAATCGCCCGATTCGTGTATGACCATATTTTGATAGAGAAGTAGCTCGCTGTGTTCGTAATCGTAATTGTTCCCTTTCTGTAAAAGTGAAAATAGTCTTATAAGCGGACCGAAGGCTGGTGCGGAACTTACTTGTTGTTGGTCTAAAAACGTTTCTAAAATATTTAGTGCACTTTTGTAGTCCCCCAGCAAATGAAATGACATTGCGTAACCGATCCATGATGCTCGCTGTGTAGGTCGTAACATTAGGAGCTGATAACGTGTATCCTAAAGGAAAATGTGAAAGATTGTCGGTTAAAAATCGATTGCATACCCGATATCCTTCCAGGTCTCTCATCTGTATTTGAAGAAGTGACAAATCGCGTAGAATTTGAATATTATCTTTCTCCCACTTGAGTGCGTTTCTGTAACACTTAATCGCCTCATCGTACTTCTTGTCAGATCTTTGTAAAAGTCCGTAAACGTGCCAGCAGACGTGAGAACGTAAGTCGTTTCGCAAACCTCGCCTGACATACTCGTAGGCTTCATCTTTACGTCCCAAGCAATTTAATGTCAAACCTTTCATGGCCAACGTTTCTGAAACGCATCACTTTACACAATCTACCTCACCAAAAATAGCCACATACCTCCATGCTCTGTAAACTTGGAATTCGATAAAATTTGCTTGGCAAATTTTAATCCGTTCTTGTATTGCTTTTGTTCGTAACATCTCTACAAAATAAGAGTCATTAAAAATTGCGGGGCTTTAACGTGTTAGAAATTCGAGGTTACAAAAATATTTAAAATTCGTTCAAATTAAAAATAGACCACAATTCTTTCAGTTAAGACATATTTTTGACACACGCACATAACAAATACGCGACTTACTAAAATTCGCTTAAATAAGGCATTTTCCTTTGGCGGTAAAGGATTACTTGACGGCATGTCCTTATTTTGTACACAAAATCTTCTCGCCGGGTAAAATTAAATGATACACAATTAAGGTTCAACCTCGTGGCCCCAAACCTCCTCCGAAGTCGATTGTAATCACGTGATGCACGTCATTCGTCAACCAAGTAGGTAAAGTAGAGACTATTTTTAGCATGGATACGAACCTCTTCCTTGTTGAATTATATACAGAGTAAATTGATTGTTTTGGACACTACTGCGGAATCATTTCGATGACATGCAGTGACCAATTTTAGGTTTTAGGTCACGAAATTTCACACAGTAAATACTCTATATGTACTGATCAATATTAAAAGTCACTTCTGGCAACACTTATTAAGTAATGACAACTTAAAATTGGTTACTGGCTCTCTTCGTCTGACAGTATTCTATTCTATTCTCAGGGGAGCCCGACCGGGCAGCACTTAGGCACATCAGAGGCCCATTGTGCCTACCCCCTTTCTTCGCAACTGAGTTCATCAGAGCCCGTTCCTCTCAATGAAGGGTAG
>NW_022170511.1:44790812-44850453 GCF_008802855.1 Photinus pyralis
GGGTGTTTGGCAAACATGCGGCAAAAATGAAAGAGGTTATTCCTTGGACTATTCTAATGTTATTTTATCCTTTGATGATTTTTGAAAAAACGCTTCGTTGCGAAGATACATGTGTAATTTCTGCCCTTATTACTTAAACGGTTGTTTGTGAAATCCTCTATCATGGCTCATCATTCGAATGCGTTTTTTCAAAAATCATCAAAGGATAAAATATCATTAGAATAGTCCAAGGAATAACCTCTTTCATTTTTGCCGCATGTTTACCAAACACCCTGTATATAAACCGAAATGGTTACCACTCTATTAATGTGCAGTCGGTAAGTTTAAAGAATGGAAGATGAGTGGATAACGTTACAAAAATGTTGTTAGATATGTGACAGCAGCCTCAACATTCTAAATGTGAAAGCAAGGTATCCGGGAAGTAGGTACTAACGATGCATATAGATATACCTATATCAGAAAAAACTCTTTGTTGATCCATTCTCTAAATGGGGTGATGAACCATATAGGAAATAGACGACTCAATTCCTCAAAGGGGAAGGTTTTGAGGAATTGAGTTTTCCTATTTATGGAATCAATCAAGTGTCCATGGTCTTATGCAGCAATTACATCGATTAGTATTGGGTGTGTGACACATTTATTAATAAATGTAGTTCCTTACACTAATACTTATTCTTTACAGGAGATTCGGGATATCCCCTTCGCTCTTGGTTGTTAACACCAGAGACTTGATATAACCATTGAATAAAAACACTATAAGAAGCCTAACCCCGTGGAAATAAAGCGCGACAGAGTTTGAACTGAGAATATAATGGGAACACTGTCAATAGAGTCGATTCTTGAACTGAGAAGAATGAGAATTTGCTTTCCTCCTATTTACCGCAATGAGAGTTCGGGGTCACAACCAATGCGGGTGCAAGGGGATTTGTGAGATTTGTCGCGCTTTCTTCCATAAGCGTTAGGCTTCTTATAGTGTTTTTATTCAATGATATAACTATAGACTGCGCGTAACGTAGATTTTACTATAAACGCCTGTTGTCAAGATAGGATAGGCAACCAACAGTACAGTGCGGGGCAGAATACGTTCTCGCAGCATGCTGTAGCATATGTATTCAATGGATTTTAGTACCAAAACAAAACTACATATAACTGTTAACACTTTTAATAACATTTATTGGTGTTTGAATTGAACTAAATTTGTATATAACTGCCTTACTCTAGTCTTAATTTGATTTATATGTGTATTTTGGTGGTGAACACGTATGGTAAAATATACTCTTAAAACTAAGGATGTAAGTTGCAAGACATGATTATTTAGAGGATCCTGATTCAATATATGGCTATCCAAACACGCAAATGGGCTGTAACTATTATTTATTTTTCTTAGGCCGCTGATAACCATTTTGTTTACAACGGGATGTGGTGTTGATTGAATAAAGAACCTGAACACATTTTCAGCAATTTGACAAATTTTTATGACATCACTAGATGCGTGCAACAATCCTCCACGATTTTTTCTAGACAAAAGCTTTGATTGACTCTCTGATGCGAATACCGCATCTGCACATATAGAACATTTAACACACTTAGCTATTTTTCTTGCAACATAACCTGAAATATACTTAATTACGTCTATTAAATATGGAGACCAATGTGGAAAATCTAGTATATCTTCATTTTCTGTATAATTTTCTTCATTATCTATGAAATCAGGTAGATCATCGGCATGCTGTTCTTTCTTACATCCACTACTTATTGTTAAAATAGACGTATTATCTATTTGTACACAATTCGCGGAAACGGAGGATGAAATTTCTGTTTTGAGCAAAAGTCTTTTGTAGGCGCCCTCGAACTGCTTGGCTGTTGGATTATTATTATAACCTCCTCGTGATCCAATAGCTGAGAAAAACATCTCTATATGATCTTGACTTACTTTGTACGTCAAGATGTAGTCCAAAAGTTTTGTTTTTATCAGATCGTCCATCATATTCTGAACACTTATCATACATAGACCTTTAAATCCCGTCTTTCTGCGTGTCATTAGAACATTTTCTCCATTAAAAGTATGCAGTGTAGAGAGATATTGAATGGAACTTTTAAAAAACGTCGTGAAGAAAGTAATATTTTCTAATGTTAATGGCCTTCCCAAACTACTCTTCGACAATAAATTCCTGGAATTTAAAGCGTCAAATATATCATTAATTTTTCGGCAAAAATTTGAAGTGCCCTCAGAATCTGCGAATGATTTTAAGTTAAGGTCTTTGTTGCAATAATCCAGAGCATTTGCTACACTTATACTAAAAATCTGCACTGCTAATCTCACTTTCATAATCTCTTGTCTGAAATTAATATGTCGTTGGGTTAATTTGTTCGCAGCGTGGAGACCTTCAGTTTGTTGTAAAGAGACCAACGTTTTAAAAAATTCCCATTTAATTTGTCGTCCATCTTGGTCTGCAAGAACATGCCAATCCGCAAGAGTATTTCTAATCAGCTTTATCATATGACAAGGATCAAGTATAATATGTACTCTTTCATTGGTGAGTGGATGTAAAAACCAGGGCTGTAATTCCGGATAAGATAATTTTGCTCCTAATTGTGATGCTACGGAAAAATTTGTTGCTGTGCCATCAAACGTGAGAGACGATACTTTAATATTATCACATTGGCCAACACGTTGAAGACATTCTAATATCAAGTTAGCCTTCTCGGCTGCTTTAAGGCCATTAAGTAAAAAATACCCAACAGGAAGTTTCCATCGGCAATTCAGAGCAACTAATAGAAAGACTAAAGCTTCCTTCGCCTCAGGTAAAGCATCACTCTCTATATCAGCACCAAAATCTACGTAGCCGAAATATCGTTTTCCTGTCCTTTCTACATATTTGCGAATGGACATTTCATCATATATCAATCCACACAGCAGCACCTTGTTTTGTGCCTTACATTCACCGGCCTTTGTATTTAAAATATGAAAGGATTCTTTAGTAAACCCGGCAGAACCATCAACAGAAGAGACCCATTTTCGCAAAGTGGAGGGGTGTGGTAAACAATTATTAAATGTTTTCCTCACATAATTGTATGCACTGCTTGAATAAAAATGTAATGTCAACGCAAAGCTGCGAATGTCAGGTGCATATTTTCTATCGGGTGTTCGAGTTTGATGAAGAAGCATTTTCTTTTGCATCCCACCGAGACTTTCCTAATGGAAATAATAAAACAAAATTACAAAAATAAAATATTACTTATACCACAGATTACCTTAGCAAGGTAATCTGTGCTTATACCTAGATTATAACAGATGCTCCCATTTCTGGAAAATAAACAATTCTCAAAAAATAAAAACCTTAAAAATTAAAATAAACACCCTTCTGGAAAGCACGTGCATATATCTACGTATCTACCTGCCATAGACAAAATTATTATAAGCAAGGAAAGAGCGAATGACCATTCTTGCGTTAAAATTATTAGTTAATGCTGCAACAACTGGCAACAACAGAATCATACAATCATGCTAAACTTACTTACATTCAATACAATTTCACATTCTTCGGATATTTTATTTTGTTTTTTTAAATGGCCAACCAAATTCTCCAAAGATGCGATTTTTTTGTGAAGTCGAAAGTTTTTTATACTAATATCTTTAGTTGTCTATTTTTTTTGTCAATTTGTCTTTTTGCTAATTTCCACATCATTTTTGCTTTTTTGGGACATTGCAAGTCTTCCTCAGAATAATCTCCAAAATAAAGTTTCCTAAATAAATGACACATGAATATGGTTTATTTCAGTTAGAAAAATATATTTACCTTTTCAAAGACGTACGGGAAGAACTAGAAGTAGAGGGTTCTTCCGTATCGGGGATAGGGTCGGCGTCGCAATCGTCCGATTGAGTATTTTTAAGAAGTAATGTTCTGAAATGTTTAAATGAACATCTGTAGTTTCATTTAAAAGCAAATAATAGGAATTGCGGTCGTTACCTTGCTGGTAAAGGATGTGGAATAATAGTTCTGTGTTGTTTTGGAGATTCAACTTTTAATTGAACGGGAAAGTCAAAAACGCTCGGTATGGCATCATTCTTTAACACTTTCTTTGGTACTTTTCTTAGAAAATCGGCTTCTTTAAAATGTTCCCCGCAAATGACACTGTGTTTAGTAGGAGTAAACTTTTCTCTGCCAATTGCTCTGATCCATTGGGCCATTAAATTGTTATCCGTCGGAAATCTGCATATTATTTAAAGTTACATAAAATACCTAAATAATTATTAGAGTGGGGATTTAGGGCATTTTACTTATACGTTAGTGTTAAATACAGAATATATTCCAGATCAGTTATTGTGTACCTTTTCGCGTGCAAGTATCTTAGTTTGCGTTTGAACATATTATTTCGTGGCGCGTTTTCAAAGAAAACTTATACGTACTTACCTGTGAAATGAAACAGATTTAGAGTTCCTGTTGGTGCATTTAAAGGCTACGCACGATTTAACCATAGTTTATTCTCGACAGCTAATCAAAAGAATGATTAATAGACGGAACATCAAAAATGACAGCTTATTTCTTTATACATGTATCTCTGCGGTTTGCCCCGCAGTGCATTGTGTGTTGCATACTGTGTCGACAACACATTCGATACGTTACGCGCAGTCTAGTTATAGCAAGTCTCTGATTGTAACTATATGTATTATCTACAATGATTTTGACTGACAGGTCATTTGAACAGTCAAAACTAATTAGTTGTGAAATTGTTCGAAGCGTTGCAGCATTTGAGTGTCCTAATTCTGAATGAAATTAATAATCTATATGCAATTTTCAGTTTTACTTAGCACTCTTAACGGCTCCAAGCAAAACAAATCTTCAATCGAATCTAAATTACCATAGGGAATTTAGCTAATTTAAATGTAACATGAATCATGTAAAATTCAAATTGAAGTCGGAGTATTGCAATAATTTTTTTAATTATTTTTAGCAGGAGAAAAGAAAATTTTATAGAGGTTGGCCAACATTTTATTAGGACCAAACTTAAGGCACAAGAGCTGCACTTATATAATGAGGTAGATCACAGACATAAGCTACTAATATCTATGTATAATACAAATTGATATTTCCACCCATATGACTGGATAAATACAATTGAATAACTGGCTCCTGGCACTTCTCAAGTTTTTGAATGATTATATCGTACTTTTCTTTTATATCGATTTTTTTAGGATTAGTATCATCAAGCAAAAATATTGCTAGTATTAAGCAAGCAATGGAGCTGCCATTGTGAATCAGCGAGTCAATTAATGAGTAGCGCTCACTTTTACAATTAACCTTGAAGAAATATCGAGAGAAGAAGTTAATCTTCTTACAAAGAAGACCAATGATAATTTGGCCGTAAGTGCTTACTAGTTCATCGCACAGTGCTTCCAATTTTGCAGCTAAGGAACTGTCAAGTTCCAATGTGATGTAAGTAAGTTTCAAGTGAATATACTCATCTAAAGTTTGTTGTGGTTCCAAGACGGTGTTCCACATCGTAGCAAAGGCTTGAAAAATTTCCTTGTTGTAATAGTCGCCCGATAAAAATGGCGCACAGAATTCTTTCAAAAAGTCTATGGTGGTGTTGCGGGCCGATGTTCTTCTGCTAGGATCATTCCAAGAACTTGTGACATATTTGCTGACAATACCAAAGCAGGACGTCAATCGCCTCATTTGCTCAATCTGGTTGTCACAGTGAAGTATATACTTACATACAAACGTATTTACAGTGGAGGAGAAATGAGTCAAAGTGTCACATTTTAAAAAATACAAGCTAATCACATTTTCAAAAAATTCGTTAGGCATTTTTGAGATTAATTGGGGCGAAACTGATCGTAACACAGATCCTTTACTTGCCTCCCATCGATTATCGGGATCAGGACGATTGTGTAACGCCTCCCAAGCTAATAAAATGTACGCCACAATGTATTCGCGAGGAACTTTATCGATCTGCAGTAGTATCTCGATTGCTTCTTGATCTTCCAGGTCGACCTCCTTCAGATTTAATGTAACCAACTCCCATGTGAATTCCTCTGGGTTCATCACGAAGAAGTTGAAGCAAATTTTGAAAATGACCTTACGCAAGGAGGCGTTTTTTTCTTTGTTCATGAAGCGCGTTATTATTCGATGCACCTCCGATTTGTCCAACACACGAAAAGTTAAATGTAGGGCATGCTTACGCGTGGAAACAGCACGAGTGATTAATTCGGCGAAGAATGGAACCAATTTGTTCTCGCTAACGCTGTCGACTATCGAATAGAGGGAGCCACGTACCAACTTTAAATAGTCACCTTTGCAAAATATAAGAATACTTTCTAAGGCTGCCGATGGCGGATTCAAGTGTTTGAGGCAACCCCCGATGACTTGCAGAAGGGCGTAGAGCTCACGACCCTCGGGTGTCTTGTAGTCGGCCTCTCTTTCTGTGGGGTAGTACTCGCGTACTAGGTCGACGAATTGGGGTGAGTCTTGTAATAATGACAGTGCAAGTGCAGAGTTGCGATCCTTGCTCTCACGTAATTTTACCGTACATAAAGCCACTACTTTCTGGGGTATTTCTAAATGTGAGAGATTACGAGTCTGTCGAAGAAATGCGGCTAACCGTGTATAGGTGAAATTTTGTAGGATCATGGATGTAATTGCCCCAATGTAGGCAGCGACAAGCTGTAGATCGTGTTGCAGAAGCCAATTGAGGATTTCGTAGTTACCATATAAGTATTCGATCGATAAATAAATATCAAAATACTCCTTTCTCTTTGACTGTGAGTGTTTGATGCGGTAAACCAAGATCTGTATATCCAAAGCATCCAATTTGTTCTCAGAACACTTTCGCGAAAACCACTCTTCAAATCTTGCATATTGGAAGACGGAGATGTTGTCCCCGAGGTGACTTTCATTCCATGTAATCACTTGACGAATAAAATACGGGGCCCAAGAATCATAGAGGTCTTCAAGTTCATTGACTATCTCTCCAAATGTTACTAAACACAATCGAGTGAAGTGTGGGTTCTTTGGAATTATAAGCAAATCACTGAAAGGCCGAATCCACTCCTTCAGTAGATCTTTTACAGGCAAATTGTTCAGTAGAAGGTAATGGACGTATGCTTCTCTAATAGCATGCGTCTCGTGATCATTCTCAGTTGACAAATTTGCAAACTCATTAATCAAAGCCCAATGCTTTGGTGATAACTTTTCCAGTTCAAAGTGGCTCAACAACCCCGACAAAAAGCTCCGGTGTACAGACGCCTTGTCATTGCGATGCTTACTCAACATATAACCACACACATCCAGCAGCGCATCGGTATTAGAATTCAATTTACAAGTCAACACCAAACAGTTGACGAGTTGTTCTCTTGTTTTCACTGCGGAGGACAGCTCCAGTTTCTGTTTCAAAAACCGCAGAGATTTGTCAGTGGGCAAATAGGGAACCCACACCTCTTCGTTGACAAACGCAGGCCTATTCTCAATACTAAGCTGCTGATGACGCACTGCCAATGGTAACATCTCGACAAATTCCAAGCTAAGAAATATGGGGTAATTCCAGAATAGACAACCGTAAGTGTGCTGAAAAACTTCAAGCCATAACTCAATCGGTTTCTGCCTACGGGGTACCAGTTTCATTATTGAAAGTAGATAATCTTCAACATTTTTAAACTCCTCCAGCGTCTTCGGTAGCAAACCAACAAATAGAGAGCGAAAATTGTTGTTTAACGTTTTTACAATTGTACGTTTGTGTAAAACCAAGAAGTAAGTTTGGGGTTTCCTAATAACATCGTCTCTATGTGCGTTGACGAACTTTTCAGTTAATCTCCAACCTAAGCGCATGCGTAACTTAAATTTTTCGTTCAACTCAAGAAACAGCTCAGGATCACAGTTTGCAATGTGCCGAATTAGTAAGTAATTGTCTTCATCTCTGTACTTATCCATTAACATGCTGAAAATTTCCTTGGTCAATTCGGGATAACGTTTAATGATGAGAAGCGCTTGCTTCCAAGTTGGTTTAAAGTTATGTGTTGCTAAAAAATCAAGTATAAAATCTGGGTAGCACGACGGTAACAATTTCGCAGCTAAGTAAAAACCATACTTGTCTTTGATAGCTTCGAAGTAATCAGTAGCTCGGTTGGCGTCGTTTAAACGAAGAGCCAACTTGTTAACAATTTTAACCTTCACCCTAAATGACACATTCGGGAATACATCAGTAATCAAGTCCTTAGCACTAACTTTACATAACGCCTCCAGAAACCACCGCTCTTTGAATATACGACCGAGGAGAAATGTCTTTTCGTTCTTCAACACTTCGATCAATTCCTCTACTCTTTTAAAATAAATCAGTACGTCAACTCTGAATTTCTCTTCGAGAAAAGTTCTCGGTTGCAAATGGGCGAAGTTCAAGTCGCCCCCGTCTTTTTTGTATGCCTTCAAAAGGAGGAACAAGTTCTTCCGGCGTTCGCCAATTGTTACACCATTCAAATTGTGAAAGTTTGTTATAAATTCTTGCGACATTTTAGTTTGTTTAAAAATCAACTAAAAAGGATGAAAATTAATTCAATATTAGAAAAAATATTCCTCAAACCTATTTTTGTTTCAAAAAACACAATTAACCTAAAATAAAGACTTGCAGATGTGTTGCACATTGACTCCCGCGTAGTACCGAGGGAATCAATATGCAACACAGGCAACAGTTCAGGTTGCCAACATAACAAATACCAACATCTGAATCAAACTGCCACAAACTCCCCCAACCAATGCATAGGCACGAACATAAGAATACTTTCTAAAACCGCCGATGGTGGATTTAAATCTCTCGCGTAATCCAAATCGAATTTCTTCTCAGAACACTTGTTTGCATGGGTGGGGGAGGCTGTATGGAAATGTAAATGGGATTTGCGTCAGATTTTTAGAAAAGATGTCAAGTGAATCCCAAAAAAGCTCCCATTTAAAAGACTGTCGATTTGACAATACCCCAACACGGGGGGGGGGGGGGGGGCTTTTTGAAAATGTAAAAAAATCGCCATTTGAAACACTCAAACGGCTCAGATTATTATACTCTGGGCCTGGGGCCGTCCTTTCTACAAAAACACTTGCCCACGTCGTAACGCATATTTCCCCCCATAAACTATAGTGAGGATTCAATAATTAAAAACTAAAAGTATATTAATTCTTACCTGTAGTGTTTTCAAGTAACTTTATGCATAAGGGTATAAAAGGCATTAAAAACCATGTTTGCTTTAATTATATTGTATATAAGTTACAACAGCAAAGTGTATAAAGAGCAGCAAAAGCATGGTAAAAATGAGTAGCAAAACACTCACATCCATTACTCGTCACATTGCCAAAACCCACTCCGAACTTTGGCAATGCGACCAATTAAAAACTCAATACTTAGAAAACTATTATATCTAGGTGTACTAAAAAAAATTAATAATAAATTAAATGCTTCTTTTACATACAGTACAGAACTGCATAAATTTGGAATGTAACATGCTACCATATTGCACTATTAATTTAAGATAAGTACTCATAGCAGTATTACATTAATAATACAACAAACAATAGTAAAACGCCATTGCACAGTAACCTTAAACCCGAAAGATGCGAAGGGTGAAATTAAATTCCACGAAGAGGCGTTCTCTTCATTATTGTGCCCGAACTGCCACCTTACGAGGTTCGTTCTAATTGAAATAAAACAACTGGTGAGTAGCTTGTTCGACGTGAACGGCGGCGGTTTGTAAAAATTTGACTTACTTTCTTTTGCTTCTTTGAAGGACTCTCTTTTTTAAATAATAATCTGCCGATAGCGGATCGAAATGTGGCCAAATATCGTTTGGTGCTGTGCTGTACTCACATATACTAACTAATTTTAGTGCATCACAGAATGATAAACAAATTTCCTTTACTCTGTACACTAACTTTGAATAGCTTAATCAGATTTAGAATTGGCACGATCATGCTGTTTAAATCACTTTTTGGGGGTAACTGTAATGATATCTTTTTTTTAATGTGCCTGTTGTCTGTGTCTGTTGGCAATGATATCAAGTTGGAAGTTAATGAAACTTTGGGATGCTGTTTATGGATGGTTAGTTAACATTTTCTCAAGTTTTCGACCTTCGAGGACATTGTGCGAAGAGGAGGAGGGCGACAACTACAAAATTTTTCATCTTCTTGCGGTTTTTTTAAATGGATTTTGCAGTATTTCAGACAGTATGGCAGTTCTCGGATACTGATCGAAAATAGAATAGGTCCTAATATACTGCCCTGAGGTACTCCCTTATTAAGATTGTATAACTTTGACCATGAATGTAATGTAATGAACTGCCCGCTATGGTAATATACAAACACATTATTTATTGCCTCATTCTAATCTAGTTTGTAATGTTATTTTAATGTCATTTCCTATATTGTCATTACCAATAATTTTGTTGAATAAAACCGTTTATTCTAAAGGTTTTATCTATATCAATTTATTCAACAAAATAAAATAAAATAACACTGTCAATGTCATGACGATCTGCAGGAGCGGACTGGGTACTTACGGGCCAGGTGGAATTGCATAGGTTACGGGCCATTAAAATATTAGTGTAGTAATGAAGGTGGGGGGGGGGGGGGGGGGGAGCTCTGCGGTGCACCACAAAAACATTTTTTTGCTTCCTTTTAGTACTCCTTTTTCGGAAATCAATTACAATACAGTTTTTTTTAAATTGCAGCTGATAATTAAAAGTAACAAAATATACAATCCACACGAGGTGCGTCGTCTATCATTGTATTTCAGCACTTTTATGCTACGACAAAACATGATAAATTCATTCTAAAACACTTCAATTAAAACAGAATTTTTTAATTTTTTAACAACCTAACATCAACCCCAATTAAAGAAACGTGTTAATAACTTATTAATAGTGCAAGAAACCAAATACAGAACATACTTATAAATTTCCAACGGGCCATTATGACGTACAGGCCAGGTGGCAATCGCCATCCGCCCCCCCGGGCCAGTCCGCCCCTGCCGATCTGTGTGGTCCCATGGAGAACAAATATATTGCTGGGGGGCTGACCCGAAAGGGTCCGGTCTCGTATTCGCCACTGGAATATCTGCATTAGAAGGAGCTCTGGTTCCTGACCTAGTCACAAACAAAGTAATGCCAAAACCAAAGAAAAAGAGAGAGAGAACTTAAGTGCTATTATTGCACTAAGATAGGACACAGAGTATGACAACTGTAAGAAATGGATTAACGATGGGAAGCCGCCTAAGCCAAGCGGTTTACGAGCGAACTCGTCATCGAATCAGGTTCAGAATATTATGTTGATGGCAATTGCTTGCTCTAATGACTGATAGCACATTGCTATCACAAGACGCAAGGTTAAGACAGCAGATGGCGTGACAGTTCCTGCAAAAGACACAGTCATTGTGGGGTTGAATGTGAATGGCAAGAGGGAGCATAGCAATTTAGGTGACAAATGGCTACTACCATCATTAATGTAACCAACTTTAATAACACTGACTTACTATATAAGTTGCTATTATAATAGATACCTTGGTATCTAAGTTACTCAGTAAACCTGCAGGAGAAGGAAACACATCTAACGACTTTCGAAACTGATTGCTGTGTTGATGAGAGTATGAGTACCTACTTTTTGAAAAATGACGTTTCTTCGAGCGCCATATCTCATTGACATACAACATGTTTGAATACAACATTTTTAGAAATTTAATGCTTTACCATGTATTTAGATGCTTTTGCAGTAGGATATAAGTTATTGAGATAAACCAACGTCAAGAATTTTGCGCAGTCGCCCCTCCTCTTTTCGCACAGGGTCCTCGGTGTCAGAAACTGTTAAATAACCATCCCTAAACAACATCTCAAAGTTCATTAACTTTTCTATAACTCTCGCCAGGAAAGATTGCCGGTCACAGCACACTTTGTGTTGATCTACAATCTTATGTTTTTCTTAAGATGCGAGCGACTTCCGGAATAGGATCGTTCCAATGTTGAACGAAAAGTCTTTTTGTTCAACATTGACACGATACTTTTCCGGAAGTCGCTCACGTCTTTAGACTGGGATCAAGTGTTCTGTGACCGGCAATCTTTCCTGGCGAGAGGTATATATGAAACGACCTGTCGACCAGACTATATAGGGATTGTGGAGTTCTTCTGAAAAACAAACAATAATTAAGAAAATGTAGTTGAATGATCTCCCAAGTTTTTCAGGGAAGGTGGAGAATCTTTTTTGTCAATGGGACTAACACAACTGTGCCAATTCTTTTATGGTTTTATGTGTGCCTTCAAAAAACCATTCTACCTACTGTTATCCAACAAGGTCGATTCCGTCATCTGAGATTTGCACATTCAAATATTAGTGAAAGAGTACATTATTTGAACAAGACAATGAGGAAATTTACTACATGCAATTTCTGTTAAACAAAAGTCACAAACTGCTAATAGAGTAAGGAAACAACCTCAAGCACAAAAATTATTAACGAAAAACAAGCTCAGTGTTTGTGTCGGAGTGATTAGTGGCGTCAATTGTTTCAACTTCACTTTCAAAATGTCAAAAATTTAAACATAGTTGAGGGGTTGAATGACATTTAGAAATGAATTGCGCAATTATTGAAATGGACGATAACCCCACTGCAGGTAATTTATTTCTTATCTTGACACATATCTTTTTGTGAAGTAGGCAACAATTAATTGATTAAGAAATGTCAACAATCGTTTATTGTACAACAAACAGAGATAAAAGAACGGTGTAAGCGACTTCATGCTTTAGCCAAGCGCCGTTAGAAAGAATAAGAGAATCAGAGCGAAGCTATTATTGCGGCTTTTATCAACTCCATTGCGGTCTACATTAAAACAATAAATCGTCCATCTAAAATGGTCAATTTTAATGCAGACCATAACTAAAATTGGAAAAAGTGCATGCAGGTGTTAGAAACGCAAATGAAAGCTAACGGATACCTATCGTCTAAGTTATGTTCCTTACGTGTTAACTCTCTATCATAATCATGCATCTTATATACCGGGAAGTTTGGTTGGTTAATATTATGTACAGATTATATGCGTAAATAAAGAAAATTTCGAATAAAGATATATTTATTACAAATAATAATTAACAAAGAATAAACTCATGTAAAAGTAACATGAAGTAAATCATTTTCATTATATCGTTAGAATTGTTACGTTAATAATTTTTAATAAATAATACATCACACCCTTGACTAACTAGGATCCCTTTTCTCTTGTCAATCTAACAACTACATTGCTTACAATTATTAAAGTATGTCGATTAAGATACAATTTCGATGTACGAAGTAATCGAAACAGCCACTTCTGTTTTAATTGACAAATATACTTTGCGAGAGATTCGGCAGCTTATAAGTAGAGAAACAAATAAAAGGTCGAAACATCCCAATTTACCAATTCCGCGCATTTGCAAGAAAAATGTTATCAATCTTAATCACTAATCACAACCGTTACAGATTAATCAAATTGGGAGTATTTCGACATTCAAGTTTTGTTCGATAAAATTAGGCGATAGCGTAGTTTCATATAATTTTTAATAATCATACACAATATAATTCTAGGAATTTTCTAATATTTTTCTGTGTGTAAAACGAAAACCATAACTAATACTGATTTTTAAATGATTCATATTCTAGATGTTTTAGTCAGCTTAGGTTATTGTAAGGTGATGGTGATCATACTGTAGTGGCATATTTAGCCATGGCGAAAAATAGAGCATAGTAACATATCAAAAATTATTCCCCCAGCTATTACAGAAGTCCGCCATGAATTGCATAAAAATAAAATGGTGCATCAACAATTTGTTAATGTTGAGTAATACGCTCATCTACAGTAGTATTAGTTATTACTAAGTTTGAAAAAGAAATGTATAATTTTCTCGAAAAATCCCTTTAATCACAAATTGGATGCCTAACAAGTGCAAGCTACAAAAATACTATAATGCACAATAAGGAAATGAAAAGATTACATAATGGAATGTAAAAAATGCAAATAAAATTACATAAGATATATTCAGTAGTGTTAAAGAATTCGTTGGAAGACCAATTAATATAAAATATAAAAACAATTACCCGCTTAAGTACAATTTCAAG
The DNA here is from genome assembly GCF_008802855.1 of Photinus pyralis. Taxonomy (NCBI): domain Eukaryota; kingdom Metazoa; phylum Arthropoda; class Insecta; order Coleoptera; family Lampyridae; genus Photinus; species Photinus pyralis. The sequence continues at coordinate 44,804,928 of NW_022170511.1, forward strand.
CATTTTTAGTAGGCAGTATTTTTTAACAGTACTGAATTAATGAAAATTAACCGCACACAATTATCTATTAATTATTATTATAAAATCTGTAAAGGGCAACTATGAGCTAGGCTTGTTCATAGGCGAGTTAATGCCTAACGCATTGAACAATTTGGTTTTGAGTCCGGCTTTTTCGGTGTCCGGGGTTCGTGCATTGCTCGGCTGTTAAAAATTAACCGTCATCAACATCTATGCATACCTAATTAGCTTAAATCTATTATTCGTCGATTAATGGTGGTAGAAATTAAGCTAGCGAGTTGAAAAGAGATGAGATTAGAAACATCAATGGAGTTGATAAGGCCTTCAAGTGAGATCAACTCTCATTTAAACTTGAATTTGAAATCGATTTAAAAAGTAAGCGTGTGAAAAAAACGTACAGACTTGATCTGGCAACACTTACCGAAAAATGTTCCGACATCACAATAGCAACACGAGATGATTTTTTAACAAAGAAAAAAAAACGACAAACGTTATTTACTTACCTCGTCTGCATCGTATGTCATGTCAAGAGATTCGCGTGAGCCTCTGCGCGATTTTTCTTTATTACTCGTGGGCCTACGACGATCACCCGAACCATCGCCAAGTATACTTGCAACTTTGGCTTGTTTCACAATGTCTAAAGCCTAAAAATAAATCTGTTATCGACACTTCACTACGATACGGTCTAGTTAAACTATTTACTAGTGGCACAATAAACATCAACTTACTTGTTGAACGTGCTGCAGCAGAAATAAAAAAAAATGAACAATATTAATACAGTGTATCTGTCATATCAAGGGAGTTGGTAACACTTTCTCGAGTTAAATTCTGATACATTGGCACTACCACCAAAACAATCAAATGCTCTCATTTACAGGTGGTATCGTTTGGGTTAAGAGAAGTTATCCTCAATATCATGGCAAGTGGCACCTAGTATCTCTGTCTAACAAGTATCGATCTGGAGGCTGTAAAGAATCAAGTAGCCATATTGATGAACCTGGATCATTGGAGGAGGAGACTATATGAATCTGGATTTTGGAGAGCAATGATGCTTTTGGTTGGTGTGACGAAAGTTAAGTCGTCTACCAGGTAGCAAATTCCTCTTTCGGATCAAACTTTTCCATTTTTTTTCTTAACTGTGAGAGGTTTCACCCTGTATATACAACTTATAACGACGCATACAATTTTGAGAGCTGGCAACACCGCAAATTTTTAAGGGAAAGTTGTCTGCGCCATCTGGAGAGTATCAACGTTTGTTACCTTTGGCATCTTGTTGTTCGTAATGGTGATCACTACAGCATCGCTCCAAAAATGTATGTTTGTGTTTTGTATGCAACATTTTTAGTCCAGGCTATTATAATAATAAAACTATTGATTTTAGACGAAAATGTTAAATGTAAAAGTTATAGAGATTAAAAAAATGAGCAACTTTTGTATCTGCACTATTTTCACATAACCTCCAATTTTCCTAGCAAAACCGGAAAAACTGTTTTTTTCGTTTTTTATTCTTATTTTTGGGAAAAAATGTCGTAGGGGTTTGAAATTTGGAGGTAACATAGCCTGTTTTATGATAAAACAGAAGATAATTGTTTGGGCCCATAAAGTTGAACCGTTTCCAAGATCTCACGATTTCTGAAAAAAACCACCTCTTTTTCAAGGGGATGAAAAATCTATTTTTTTTCATCGTACAGAGGTGCGCGGAGTAGCAAAATTTTCGGAAAGACTTATATTTTAATAAAGAAAAATAAAAAATATTATTCCTATAACAAAAATTTGCGAAAATCGCCAATTTTTTACAGAAATCGTGAGATCTTGGAAACGGTTCAACTTTATAGGCCCAAACAATTATCTTCTGTTGTATCATAAAACAGGTTACGTTACCTCCCTCCAAATTTCAAACCCCTACGACATTTTTTCACAAAAATAAGAATAAAAAACGAAAAAAAGTTTTTCCGGTTTTTCTAGGAAAATTGGAGGTTATGTGAAAATAGTGCAGATACAAAAGTTGCTCATTTTTTTAATCTCTATAACTTTTACATTTAACATTTTCGTCTAAAATCAATAGTTTTGCCACAATTTGCAAAATACCACTTTCTACCCATTTCAACCCCCGTAATTTTACCCGCGGAAAAATTCAGATGTTTTAATTATTTTTTCCGAATTTCTATTCATTTCACCTGCCTGAAAAACCCGGTTTCGCCCGGTAACTAATTTTTTTTGAAAATAAATCATTTTAGAGCTATTTAGCTTGGACTATTTATTTTTTGTGAATCTTTGATTTTGATTTAACCTTAATGCATATTCGTTTGTTTGATAGCGTTACCCTTTCGTTTGAAATCGTGTTCACTTTTGGTAATGTTTGCTAAATTTTTGTTGTTTCAATTACATGATCTTGGCCCCATCTTAGATTTATTAATCATTCTTTAAAATACGTGGAAATTATCGAATTGTTTGATGAAATGAGTTACGACACTCAATACCAGGGCTGATCTCGACAATCAACTGTAAGCTCGAAACCCCGAACGAGGGGCGTGTTACCTATTTCGGGGGCGAGAATCTGCTAATAAAAAACTCTTTGGTTTAGAAGCTATGTGTGGTATAAGATGAGTCACATCCTGTGTATAACAAATTGTTAATATTCGGGATTACTGTTTTTATATTTTTCCATAAAAAACAATAACACTTGACACTGTATATTATAGAAAATTCGATTCTAACCAAATTCATTTCTCTTAATTTTTTCCCTCAGAACCAAATGCGAAAAAAATGATCTTACAGTGGAGCAAAAGAAAACCAACTCTAATATTTCTTCAGATAGAGAATTCAGAAAACTAAATGGCCCAATTTAAAATTTTAGGCCTTCCCACCTGTTTCAATATTACATTGGGTGTCAAGACAAAAAAATTTATACAAGATAATGCAGAGGAAATACTTAGTATCGCTCTGACCATCCCTTCCATGTTGAACGAGAAAAAAGGGGTACCAGAAGAACCCATCTTCACTATAACCTCTTCCACTTCTGAAAGCAGACTAAAACAATACAACGTTTACAAGTTTAAAAGGCTTTCGGAGATACACGCTATTCCTAGCAAAATTGGGACATGACTAACATAAACTGTGGTGGATGTTGTGACTAAATTGAAAGGTGGGCGTGACCAATTCTTCCCCTCTCTTGGTTGTAGCGCACTCTACATTGCAAGAAAGAAAACCAAGGCTCCTGTTATCAAACCAAAAGAAAATTTGATTGTTTTAGTGGGTGTGCCTTCTAAACACGCCCTATAAATTAGAACCAAGGCGAGAAAACAATACACATACCTCCTTTCGACTTCTTAAAGCGCAATCCTCCAAAGTTTCGGCGGCCTCGTACTTGCCCTGACGACGATACAAGGCGCCTAGATTTTTCAGCGTGGTCGTGACAGTCGGCGAATCGACCTTTGCGGCCTTGTGCCAACCGCCGTACTCGCCGTAAGGTGCGTTTTCTCGATTGCGTGCCTTGTTCTCTTCGCGTTCCTCGGCCACTTGCCAAATAGGTTTGTTGTCACCTTCAAAAACAATTGATTTATAACATGTTAAATGGACGCGGCGAGTTGTCTCAACGTCACACGATGTGTGCACTAAATTTGTGAAAGTTGAACAGGTTTTTCACTTGGTACATCTCGCTTATAAAAAGCAATAATTACTAAACAGTGAAAGCCAAACGTGATACATACCTGTTGCCAGTCTTTCCAATTTGAAAATACGTGTAAGCCATTTACGATCATAATATGCAAAGCATCGTTCGCTCCTATACATGAGAAGTGCATAAAAGCTATAGTTATACAGGGTGTTCATAAGTTTCATGCAGGAAAAAAGGAATAGGTATCGCAATAAAACATCAACATGCATAAAGCTGTAGGTATATTACACAGCACCCTATACAAGTGCAAAAATTTACAGGTGTCTAACATAATTATCAAAAGTAATAAAGAGACACACACTGTATAACTTAAGCCATTTACAAGTAAGAAAATCTCGCAAGTTACTTACAGTTGAAATAACAACCAAACTACAACTTAAAATATTTCAACATGAAATTAAACATTAACAACGGAATGTTCCCAATCTACTCGATCACTTATCGTTAATAGCTTCGTTCATGCACAACCTCGCCCACGTTCGAGAAAAATCGCACTAACTACAAAATAGTATTCGATTTGATACTTTGCTCACCGTCAATTGTTCCGAATTCCCTTTCGTGCGCCCTATTTAAAATTTGCTTGTAGAGAACTTCGGCCTCCCGGTACTTGCCCTGCTTCAGGTAGCAGGACGCCAGGTTGTTTTTCGTCTTCGCGACGTTCGGATCATCCGGTCCAAGTCTCTGTTCGTAAATTTCCAAGGCGCGCTGGTAGTATCGCTCGACTTCCTCGTACTTTCCCTAAAAAGAGCAAGAAATGGTCTCGCATTAACGACGATTGTTTCGTGACGTACTCTCTGCAATAAAACTACCATGCAAAAATTGCGTAATTGCATTGGTCACATTTAAAATTTTTGAAAGTGTCATCCGCCATTTTTGGGCAAATTTGCTGCCAACTTAAAAAAATTGACAAATAAAATCTGAATAGCTGTCATTTTTTATAACCTAACTTCATAGTACTGTCATGTTTTATAAAAATATATACAGATATCTCCAAACAGGTGGAACAATCCCTAACATTAAAGTTAAAGTTACTAGAATCTGGTTACTTCCGCCATTTTTGGGCAAAAATCATGCGATCTCTCTCTAACACACGAGCCCAATGGATTGCGGTACTTCCTATATTTAGTGACTTTAGCGAAGACAAAAAGAGATAGTCATAAACACTAACAACTGAGAGACTCCATAAGTATAAGGAGTCTATCTGTAATTACACTGACTCGAGAGACGGTGTAGTCATACAGTGGTACAGATCCGCCATGTTTTAACCAGAAATAATTGTAACCATAGCCAAATTTACCAATTTGGTTAACCCAATCAGCTGAATAATGAATTGGAAAAAAACATGGTGGACATGAAGCATTATGACCACACTGTCTTTATACAATCACTGTATCTGCGCCATCTCAGCACACACTCAATTGACTTACCTGATTTTGGCAAAGAAGGGCAAGATTATTAAGTTGTTTGGCGACATCCGGATGCTCACGGCCCAAAACCTTCTCTCTAATCTCAAGGGCACGTTTGCACAACGGCTCCGCCTCTTTATATTTTCCGCGTTTACCGTACAAAACAGCCAAGTTGTTAAGTGTGGCGGCGACGGCCGGATGATTCTCGCCCAAGGTCTTTTCGCGAATCGCCAACGCGTCGTTGAGTAAATTGGCCGCCTCCTTGTATTTGTTTTGATCCCTGTAGACGAGCGCCAAAATATTTAACATGGTGGCGACGTCGGGATGATCGTGTCCGCTGGTCTTTTCCAAGTCTTCTAAGGCTTGCTTGCAAAGTGGCACGGCGACTTCGTAACGTCCTTGGGAGGCGTACTGTATAACCAGATTGTGTAAAGTGCGTAGACGTGCAGGAATTTCGTAACCCGCATTCACCTGTTGAGCAAGTTGACTCGGCGGAGTTGGAGACATGTCTACAACATACAAAGTTATTGCCCGGGTATCTCTCAAAGGGCGCACAAATCAAGACCTTCCCACCAAAAATTCATCTTTTTACCAGATGTTAACGCAAACCACCTCACTGACAATAAATACTCACTCGGTGTGAAAGGTTACTGATAAGTGATAGTAAACAAACAGTTATCACTTACTATTTCTGTCATCATTATCGTCGTCGGGAAATAGATCGACGACGGGATCGGGTTTTTCAGTGCGCGATTGCTCGGAGGCGTTGTCCTCGTTCACGTCTTGATCGTAACGACTGACCGATGCCATAAAGTCTAGGTGCCTCTTCTCCTCCTCCAGCTGAGCTACAGCTTGCTCACTTGCCTGCAAACGTTGCTGGGTGGAAGCTAGCTCATCGCGCAGCCACGCGTTCTCCTGGCACAAACGGCGAACTTGCGTGCGTAGTTTTTGTTTTTCGGCCTCGACCATTTGTAAATGGGAGGCGAGTGCCATTATCACCTGCAATTTATCATTTTATTATTTTTCACAATTTATTCTACATTTGTTTATAAACTACGTTTGCTGCCGATTTTTTTTTAAAATTTGATTCCATTAATTTCTGTAATTAATGACACAAAATTTATTCTTTGAGAGTAAACACTGATACTGCCATGTTGAAGGCTTGTGGTGACATACCCCTGCGGTTAGGCAACACACCCTACTTTTGAAAAAATCGCAGTATGAAACAAACAAATACGAAACGCGTCAGTTTGATAATGGGATTCGAAGCAGAGCTTTAGTATATGGGGGATTTAGCGTTTAGGTGTTTATTATTCTAGTTATTATCAGTGTTTTTGTTGCTCTGTACGTTTCGATTTAGCTATTTCTTGGAAGGAGCACCGAATGCAGTTCAGTTATCAGCTATGTTGCTCCTTCATCTCGTGCGGACTACAGCTCTTGTGTCTTAGCGTATACGAGAAGGGGGTCCTCTAATTTGATGTTTTTGTGTATAAGTCGTTCAACTATTTCCGCAAAGGAAGTGCCTAATACAAAACGCCCGGCGTTTCGACTTGAAATTTGAATGGCTTTGCTCGTAGTTTTTTCACCCAGAGTTGCCAACTGTAAGTACAGGGTAAGTCACGATTGTAGTGCCGGTTTGGGGAACCTGTAGGATCATTACAAGGTGGTGGTCCAATTTTTGATGTTCGTCGTGGAGATTAAAAGCGCATTTGCAATAGCTGTATAAGTAGATACATCGATATGTGACAATTATTCATTACAAAAAAAGAAAAACTGATACAATACAGAAACTAAATCGGCATATGAGCAATTTCTATCGTAGTTAATACCGACGTCGTTATAATTAGCAGTGGAATAACCCTAAAATTAAGACATTACATAATTTTACGTCTGCTAACTTCGAAATTTATGAGGGAAATTTAATTATTTTAATAGACTTCTCACAAAGTTACTTAAAGTTTTCTTTGGAAATTAACTCAATATAGAGGTCGTGTTCAAAAATTGGAATCCAGCGAAAAACAAAACATCATTTATTCAAATTACCTGGTCCCTAAATCGTCAAGAAACCTTGATTTTTCATGCCTACTTTTCCGACCGCCTGTCACTTTAACTGACTCCTTTTCCTGCCGCTTTGCATTATCACATTTATGTTGCCTAATGACTCCTGTCATCACTGGCATATTGATATTAATCAAAAGTTCTACATGACAATTGAAATTTTATATTAAAAAAGACTATAACATTTATTAACGAGCGACCCAGCTTGCTCATGATTTCGAATTTTCCAATTCTGTTTTCAGTAATTAATAGCCAATGGTCAAGGGACTAACTAATTAAATGTTGGTCATTTGGAAACCGTTTGCGAGTTCGTCAGGGACACAGACGGAGTCCAAATAACCAAAATTTAATCAGTTCCTCGACCATTTTCTACCAATTACTGAAAACAGAATTGGAAAATTCGAAACTGTTCGCGAGTTATTATGTACGCAGACGGACGGACGGACAGAAAATCCAAAATTGGTTTCAATAATCAACTTACGAAAGGCGTCCATCGAACCTATATATTTTTTAGGTTGGTATTAGCACATTTCACGTGAAAGTGAAATAAAATTCCAGCACATTTCACTTCACAAATTTCCGGAAGGTTCTTTCACTTTCGACTTTCATGAAATAACTTTCAGCAGGTACTACGAGCTTTAAAGCTCTGGAAGCTTCTGGAAAGAACGTACAAATCTGTAAATCGTGACTAGGAAGTTCTGGAAAACTCCCAGGAGGGATTTCGAATTCCTAAAAACGACGCCAGGAACCTTGGACAGGTGCAGAGGGTTGTAAAAGCTCTTTCCAGAATATTTTAAGGTAACCGAAAACTGTGTAAATTTCAGAATTGCAACCATTTTGTTCCTAATTGATACGATTACTTACAACGATGAAATTGGTCCCACTGATCAGAAATTGTACAATAAAAAAATAATTTATTTTATGTGGTATCCCGAAGATTACCCTCAAGTTTATTGCGGCACACCCCATTTGCTGATTTCATGCGAAAGCTTCAATTATTTCCCTTTCTCGCTAATTAATTTGAAATCATATTCCATGTAAAGCGACAAATAGGTACACCCTTTGTATGTCAAGTAGGGGAAGAAAATCACAATGCCAGATCTCGAAATTTAATTAAAAGCACGTACGTGGCTTCCTTTATTGTGACAAGACCACTTTAGGTCTACTATGAAAAAGTAGCTGGAATTTAAATTGTCAACCTTGCTTAATTTAAATGAATGAGTAAGTGAGCGAGTGAGTGACTTTAATTCCGCACACTTTCATCCTCAAAGAAGTCCTGTTTATAATTTAATCAATGCTAAATGTACTTGACCCCCACAGGGAATAGGCGTTGGTCCTAATGAATTAATTTCGTGTGCGTGATTTTTAAGAAAAAAACGATCCAGGTAATTTGAAATTCAATAGTTTCAATGTCATTTGGAGTTGAGCCTTTTTCGTCGGCGAGCGAGTGCATTGTAACATGAGGAAATATATCCAATCCACGTAACCTCCCCCTAGTTGAAAGCATGAGTCATCGCGCGATCAATGAAAGGCCAGACGAACGGACGTTCCGCTCTCTTTCTTTCGTCGTACGTTTCCTTTTCTTTTATTACTTTTTCGATCGCAATTTCGAGATGCAACGCAAACTCGAAAGTTGTATTAAAACATTGACACCAATTCGACGCGTTGGCGCCGGCCGATATTTATAGACGAATTTTCCGAATTTCGTTCGCCGCAGAAGAGAGGAGGAAAACAAAACGGCGTTAAAGGGCGCCCTTGACCTTCTTCGATTTCCAGGCTTTTGCCAAATTTCGCTGAAATAAAACCCCAATGCGATCACGAACATTTTTCATTAGGATACGCCTCCCACGCTACATTTCTGAAATAAACTAAAAATACAATGCGAGAGTCGCTGCTTCGAGAAGGCTGTGTGCATCGGGGATTAAATTTAGTACGCCCTTCGCTCAACCAAATAGGGGTGCGTTATTTTTTTATACGACACGTCGCCAAGACAAATGGCAGATCCAGTTTATTCCATCAACTTAGAGCTCCCTACCTAAAATACACTAATCTTAATGTCTTAGCCAGACAACTTCAAAAAAATAGGTGGTGACTATACTAGCATTAGTTATATGAAAACAAAAATTGACAGGATACCGATAAATGGTACATGACAATGAGATAATGAGGGTCATAAAGAGGATTTTGAAGTCGACTCATATGAAAATCAACGGTCTTCATTTTGAAAATCTATTGTAACTATTTGTTTATACATTATACTTATTATGTTGACATTATCATTATTTTCTTTTTAACTGTATCCCTCATTTGCCTTTATTTTTAAGTGGGTAGAGTTCAGCCAAGGCTGTTCCGCCTACCCAACCCACAATACACTTACAAATATCCATGCCCGAGCCCGAATTCGAACCAGGAACCAGCTCATTGCTAGAGGTAAACCAAATTTTTTATACAAAATTAGCTTATAACGCATCTACTTAGAAACACCCTGTATACACTAAACAAAAAATGCGTTTATATACAGGGTGATTCCTATAGTACCTGCCACCGTTTGGGAGCGTATAGGGGGTGCCTAGGGGAGTATTTTGATATAGGACACTTGGGGTCGGAAATCTAAAATCAAGGGCGCCAGAACCAAATTTATCTTCTGGAATTTCACGCCTGTATGTAGGCAACCCAACCGACCGACGTTTCGCGCGGAGCGATGCAGAGCGAGTTAGCGCGAGGAAGCGACATGGGAGGGAAGGAGGGAAAACGACAGTCAAAAGCAATAACGTTTACAAGTGTTCAACGTGGCCACCGTTGTTCTCAATGCACTTCCTACATCTAGCCAACTATTATTATACTATTGCCATAGTGTTTATTCACTTGATACGCGTCGTTGCAGACGGGATTTCGTGGGTTTAAACAAAATTCTGATCAAGTGTCAGCCACACATCGCCGCCTGAGATCGCTCCGTGTGCACCGCCGGCCGGTTGGGTTGCCTACCTACAGGCGCGAAATTCCAGAAGGTAAATTTGGCTCTGGCACCCTTATTTTAGATTTCCGACCCCAAGTGTCCTATATCAAAATACTCCCCTACGCACCACCTACACGCTCCCAAACGGTGGCAGGTACTATAGGAATCACCCTGTATATTTTTTAAGTAACATATACATACATATTTTATATTTAAATACAATACCAGGAAGGGAATGTTTAAAAAGGAGGTAAAAATTAAAAGTTATCGTCAAATAAAAAATTAGTTCGTCAGGGTACAATTTTTCAGATGACCTAAGTACCGCCTTTGACTTGAGGTCGTCCTATATGAAATATGGCCCAGTGTGTTGATCTCTTCACCAAGGCAGTGTAATAACGAATTGAAGTAGATCTTCTCGCCATCGTTGTTGGGCCCAGAATTTCAAAGAATTTTCGTGAACATTCAAAACCAGATAATACCGTCAAAGAAAAAGAGGGCCTGATGGCGACCTCACACTTCTGGCACATTGTATGGTCGCCAGGGGCGGACTGTAACTTTTGAACTAGTAGCCCAATTTTGGAACTGTTTGAAATTATGGATTCTACAGGCCACATTCTATAAAAAAAAATTTTTTCCGGGTAGATCTGAGACAATTTTTTTTCGGAGCTCAAAAAAAGGCAGTGTATAACCTTCCTTTTTTACCAAAAATCGACTGCACGAACATTTCTCGGGAAAACACTTTTTCTTATTAATTTTGGTGCGTAGAATCTAAAACAATTCGTACTTTTTCGATCGGACGTCTCAATCAAAAGTTTTAATTATCAGCTGCAAAAAAAGGAGTACTAAAATGAAGCAAAAAAATGTTTTTGTGGGTGCACCGCAGAGCTCCCCCCCCCCCCCCACCTTCATTACTACACTAATACTTTAATGGCCCGTAACCTATGCAATTCCACCTGGCCCGTAAGTACCCAGTCCGCCCCTGATGGTCGCTCATGGCCTTAAAGTGTCTCTTCCTTGCCGACCTTTGCAATCATCTCCTGAATTTCGGCCACCATAAGTTGTGAAGTTATAGTGTATTTGAATACTTAGTCACCACCCGTTTCCCCAGCCTCGCGGAGAGTTGTAGTGCTTTTTCGGGCCTTTTAATTATATATATCTTAAACTCTAGAAAAACTTTAAAAACAAACGCTCACAAAACACTTTAAAACATTCGCAGGTGAGTTAAAGAACGTTCAATCGCCCGGACTACGGCTAACATAACCTGTTCAACACATACAAACACCTCTGAATGCTAAACAAAATTTTAACCCAACCAAAGGAATGGTATCAGTGAAATTAGATGCGATTTTCTCATCAATAAAACAAAATAACTAAAATTCGTTGTATGGATGTTTTAATATCAATAAATACAATACAAAGTTTGTTCAAGGCAAATCACTTTCACGGGTGGTCGATTCCTTTAGGAATATTAATATTCCTAAAAGTATAGTCACCACCTATTTTTTTTAAGTTGTCTCACTAAGTTTATGGACATCTAATCTTAACTTATGTTACCAGTATTTTGTCTTGATGGCACCGGCATGAGCTGGGTGAGAACCAACCTGAAATATTTAACGGCTTATGAGCACTTTGCCCATCCGGTAGTCTTTATGACGCAATTTTTCAACGTGGACATCGATGAATGCAATCTACCGATGACGAGAGAACTAAATGTCTTTTAGAGACGACAAATGACACATTTGATCCTACAGTCGTACAAGTCGCTTTTTGCGTAATAAGATACTGCAACAATTAACGAGGTCGGATGACTCTCGAGACGATGGTCGAACCGTTCCAACGCCATGAAAGCGCCATTAATTACTGTTGCCTGTTACTGCTTTACGTAACGTCGTTTACGAGAATGAGGGACGATTAAAGTGTATTTTTAGTTGGCAGAATGAGGTTTTACGACCGAAAGACACGCGATTAATTTGTGCAGGTACGAACTTACCTGCGCTTCTCCCAGCCCGAGCTCGATCATATCGGCACTTTGCTGAACAAGTCCCGCTCGTTCTGACGCAATTGGATCAGGTGCATCGTGAAGACCGTGCAGGATGCCGGCGTGCTCGGAACGCAGCGCCTCCAAGCCTTGGGCCACCGTCCGAACGGCGGAGACTATCTCTTCTTGAGTCATGGCGGTCATTTTTCCAAGTGTCTCTATTTTTTTACTGAAAAAAAGGGGAACAATTGAAAATCGTTCAACACTAAGCGCCACGTGTACAACTCACATTCTGTACGCGTTAATCGTTTTCGACATTTTTCCGTCAAACTTGAGCTGTTCATCTATTATTGAGCGTACAACTTTGTACAAAAGGCGATTTGATTTGTGAAAAAATAGCGAGGTATTCTACTTATAAAGCTAGCGTGCACGATTCTATTATTATCTGAAACTAAATGAAAAACGCGAATTTATCAATAACCTGTCAAAAAACACAAAGAAAGAGAAGTTGTAATTTGTACGGCCCTTTTATATTTCCTGCGAGTCGATAAACCAATTTGCGTTCGTCTTCAAAAGCATAAGTCAATTTTACGCTTTATTAGATTTTGTAGAAGCGATGCAGGTCATTGTTTAATTAAAGACCGTGGAAAGTTCTCCTAAATTGATCTTTCTGAATAGCGAGTCTCATAATTAGGTTTCGTTTCCCCATTGCGACTCCGGATTCATCTGTCTCATGCTAATTTTCGATTGTTTAACATTCTAGCAACGTTTCGTATTAGAACTGAGCAGTTATCAATGTATTTTGTTCATTCTTTATGTATTCGGTACCTTATATGTAGTTGTGGCACGAGCGACAAGATAAATCTTGACAATTGACTTTTGAAAACGGTAAGCTAGCCCCCCTCCCCACCCTCCAAAATGGGTCATGGTTTAATCGTGATGGGGCTAGCTTTAATTCAGGTGGCGCAATTGAGCGCATAAGATGTACCAAGTGGCATAGATACCAGCTACAAAATACGTAGTAGGTGGAGGAAGGGGGGGGGGCTACGTATACTTGCCCCTCCCCTTCCTCCAATGTGCTTTCGTATATCTATAAAACGACATGCCCCAATCGGTGGCACATGTAAGCGCATTACTTTAGAAAAATATCACTATCAAATTTCCAGGTGGGTTGGGGGCACGTTAACGGACCCCCGTTACCATTGTTACCCAGACATTTTTGAAAAAAACTGTCGGAGATGAAGAACCCTAAATACTGCGAGCCCATGGTGGAAATATCTAGTTTTAGGCCATAAGTTTTCGAAAATCCACGAAGCAGATGGCCAAGTTTAATTCCCCCTTCTGCCTTTATTTCAAAATAGATAGAATATTTTGTTTTGTTTCCAATTTTCACGGCAATATTATGTGCGTCTTGGCCACTTAAGATTTTATCCTTATTCGTATTCGGCAAGCAGATGAGGATGTAAAAAAAATGGTTGGTTGTGAGGACTAAACAAACTGAATCAAAAATGGATCATTTTAGAAGCTCACAGTTTTTCTCAGGAACTACAACACGTGGAATGATGGACTAGGTTTTGGTTATACTCTTCCTGATTTTTAAAAATATTTCCAAAATTCCTACTCCACGCCGGTGCACTGCAGGAAGGGGGGGGGGGGGGGGGGGAGAGATTTTAATTCGAAAAAATTGCATCAAGATCGTTTAGAGACGTGTGGGAGTTTCAGAAATATTCTCACAAAATCAGAGCCTATATCACCCCTTTTGACAAGAGCATCTCACTTAATGTAACCAGTTGCTATGCAAAAAACAAAAGAAAATGTTCAAGAATGCTATGGAGAACAAAAATTTCAGATTATGTTCAATTGTTTTAAAATGTGGTTTTATGAATGATTGTTTTCCAAAAAAGTAATTGTTAATATGTGACAATCATTGAAAAGAGGTGGAATAACTGATGATAACTCTCAAACAGAGGACCTTGGGTCTTGAAACTTGTACCTCTTGGTCTAAGTAACAACCTTACCGAAGATGGGCTTGAAACCTCTCTAAAACCTGATTAAACTTTCAACGCCACAGCTTGCGACGTGTTGAAGTTGCACCCTTTATATGAAGGTATTTTATTGAATAATGCCCTTATTTAAGAGTTGATACCAATCACAATGTGTGATATAATTAGTGCCCAATCACCCCTAATTTACCAACGAGAAAATTGGAAAATTATTTCCAAAAAATAATTGGTGGTGGTGGTGGTATTGGTGGAAGGGTGGATATGGGTTAATTTACGTAATATAATATCACACTATTTGATGTAATTAGTGCCCACACACTAAATTTGACTCGCCGGTCCACATGCATATTTACATCTACCTACCTATGCATAATTTGCCAGAAAAACAATTGTAATATTATGACCTTAAAAATGGCGTAATGGCAGACCCCGCAAATGGTGGGAGTGGGGACGCTCCTTGCTGGAAAATTGGTGTGTTTGCTATCACATTTTTATTCTCAATAAACACAAGTGATAACACTAAGCTTCATGTGGCCTAAAAGCGAAAACGCGCATGCGCACAACAGCAGCATTTTAAATTATCTTGGGAGTAACCAATGAATAAAGAATACCAGGAAGGAGCATTAATCAAGTTGTATACGAGAGAGTGCGACGGAAGTCGGCCATTTGCAAAAGCCACTTATGAGTCATTTTTGTTGTGCCTGTTGCAGTGACATAAAAAGAATGGTTAGTTGTTGTGCATGTGGTTGCTCCAAAACAGAAAAAAATAATACTTTTGGAATTACATTTCATGTGTAAGTATTGATACCAATATTATTTTTATATATTACATGTAAATTTACAAATTTTTTATCGGAATGTAGGTTGATGTTAGTTAAACAAAAGTCATAGGCGGAGTAGACACATGGGGGTTTAGATTGTTTTCGTGTAAAATTCTTTATAATTGTATCCTTCTACAACTGTAAGGTAGGTACGCCACTGGAACAGGAAACTACTGTCCGCCATTTGCAAAAGCCATCGCGGTCGCACGTATATTGTTGATATTCTCCTTCCTGGTATTCTTTAATTATTGGGAGTAACTTATCCAATGTTGAAATGCGTCTGCGCATAAGCGGCGATCTTTTCAACAAAAATTTTTCTTTTTAGTGCAGAAATTTTAAACCTCACAGGCGAATGGAGTATGGACACAATTCACGCAGGTATTTTTCATGAGAAAATGCGCTAAAAAAGACGCCAAAACCAAATAAAAGATCAGTTTTAAACATTGAGCGATTAATAGTACATCGACGTCAGTCTAAAAATATCAATATCGCAAATAACGCCGCATTGATCTGTAATGTTTATTTTACGGCAAAGGGTTTACCAACAATAGACAACTAAGCAAACATTTACTAAAATATTTAAAGTAATGCCAAGAAATATTTTAATCAGGGAATTAATTGGTTAGAACTGTAAGTTACGTAGGGTAATTACGCAAAACCACGCGAGAGGCGGCTGCAATTCGTAAACAATGCAACACACCGCATTATACCGTACGTTTTCCAATAAAAGCGCTTTATGGTGGCGAATTCGGAGGGTGACCGATTTACGTGCCGCGAAACTAAAAATCATCGATTTGGCATAAATGGAGCCTGCGGTCGTAAATAGGACGACGTAGATGCTTAATTACCGCACACCCTGTATATACCACCTAATAAAAAAATCCATTCCGTAAGCGCACGCAAATTACAACTTCGCTTCCGTTTGGCGACAAGGTCGTTAAATTAAACGCCAGCGAGGGAAAAAAATGCCCAAATATAAATTTGTGCCCATTTAAATGCGTCACGGACGATTCGAAAGCCCACGTTAATTTAACTATCTGCTCTAATTACCGCCTCGTCGG
Organism: Photinus pyralis; assembly: GCF_008802855.1. NCBI lineage: Eukaryota > Metazoa > Arthropoda > Insecta > Coleoptera > Lampyridae > Photinus > Photinus pyralis. The sequence goes on from NW_022170511.1 coordinate 44,820,905, forward strand.
CCAATCGCACAAATTATAAAGACAAAAAGCACAGCGTAATTATTTTGATTTTCGTAATTTAAGTCTTTATCTTCGCGTTTACATTTTAATCTAATTTCGAGGAGCGCGAACTTCGCTACGCGACGCGGACGTTTTGTTACTAATGCGGTGGCGACGGTGGCCGTCACGACGCCCGCAGTGCTGCCCCACGAGCAGGCGCGCGGCACTAGAGAAGTTATGCGCGAAAATTCCAGTCACAATTTGGTACTGTTGATAAATGGCTAATCTCATGCGGCGATTTCCTTTCTTATTTTGAAGGGGCCTCATACACAATGGAGTAAAAATGACACATTTTAAGAGCTGTTTCGACTGTATTAATACAATCTGTACCGTTACCGAAAGCCTCATGCTGAATTACCCAGTTAAAAACAAAGCTACTACACTACACTACAATAGTAGGCCTGCTAACTACTGAACATTGATCGAACGTAACACAATTACGGGTACACTTACGTATTATCATCCATACCACGAGAACGGCACCCAAGACGGCCACTTGTCGTGGAGATCCAGAGTTGGTGTTTCACCTGTAATGTAAATAGAGATGAAGTGTTTTCGGGGAATTTATTACTCAGAACAATTGAACATCTGATGTGTTATTGTGAACTAATATACTAGGCCCCCCCAGTAAAGAGAAGTCCGCAGAACTTACATAAAACGACGACAAGCTTCCAACAGGCGTTTCGCGAATAAATGCAGGTTGTCTTTAATATAATTTAACAATTTTTTTTAAAGCTATGGCGGATGAAATCACAAAAGTATCGAAGTTAAGATCATCACTGTGGAAATTCAGCCGAAGGTCAGCGCCATCTTTTATTATTTACGTGTGAGTTCTGGTTAAAATTTATACCGAGCAGTTTACATACAACGTGACACCTATAAAATATTTAAAGCGGGCTATACACTGAAAACAGAAATGTTAAAATTCTCCATTAACTTCTCATAGGCACAATGATAACGGACGGCATGTGCCTTATTACTCTGATTTCTTCCATTTTTTTCCATTAAATTGTTAAAATCGCTACAGCGCTCTGGTAGGAAAAAGTTCAACTGAAATACTATTACCGTTAGTTTCTTATTAGTCCTTTAATTGGACAATTATTTCAAATCTTAATTAAAATACAAATGAGAATCAGCACAGAATATAAATAATGAAGAATTCACAAGTTAAAAGATTCAAATTTTGTCGAGATTCACTATGTACACTTAAACTTACATTTGAACATAAACAGTGAGATCAGTAATTTAAAGTGCAACGTTGACTTAGTCAATAAAAGATTAATAAAATCACTACTGAGACGATTGAGACTGTGAAGAAATAGAAATGGAATTGGGCGATTTCGCCCGGCAAGTCGGATTTGGATTACTCTTCACTTTAAAGTACCTCAGCAGTGGGCTTTTCGACGACGACGACGATACGGGCAAGACATCCGACTTTTTCGATTTCGGGCTCGAACCGTGGTCGAATCTCGGAATTTTCGACGGGCTCGACCTCGACAGTTCCTCAACTTGTGTTAGCTGTAGTCTTTCCAGTCGTAACTTTGTCAGCCAGTCCCTCTCTTGTTTTTTGACGGGTGATATATTTAAATGAGGCGCGGATCCGTCCATCACGAAGTTGGGTAGGTTATCGAGAAGCGTTTGGCCTTTCGTCGAGGTAAAGTCAAATTTAAAACGTTTCAAGGGTTTCGTTTCGTAAACGTTCAGGTCAATTGCAGTTAGAAGCTTTCTCTTATTTGGCGTGTCCGTTTTCATACATTTCTCCATTCGTTTGGATGCATCTGAAATGGTAAAGATGACAAAGATCGATATGCCTGTTGGGAATCAATGGAAATAGGTTCGAATGGATGGAAATAGTAGCGAAACTGATGGAAATAAGACGATATTAGTACTGAAATGGGAAGCCCTTTCTTGAAAAATATGCTAAAAACAACAACTTCAAATGCCAAAATACTAAATACAGAAACAAAAAAGATATTGGACCATCTGCATTTTTAAAAACATTCACAGTTTACTATTATGGTCCAGTAATACTAGGATATTATCATTGTATTTATATCGTTTATAAATACAATGATATTATGTAGCAATAATTCCTTAAAATGTATCCAAACTCAATGACCTCCACTTCTTTGCGGTGTCATATTCTGCTTTCAAAGCCAACAGAGGTCAATGACCCCATCTTTGTGTTGACCTTGAGAATGAAAAGTAACAATCTTGAAAATGAAACATGAAACCCAGAAAATAGTGCAATTGACCTCTGACGATCTTGAAAATAAAATACTAAACCGCAAAAAATTAGAGGTCATGGAATTTTAATTACCTTGACAATTCAACTCATGTATAAAAAATCGCATAAGCCGCAGTGCAATTGTCACTTTGACAGCGGCAAAAGTTACCTGCAACTTTTCCAGCGGCAAATGCACTAGTGGTTTTTTCACTTCTTCATTTTCGAACCAATTATCACATTATCCTTTCCCATATGACTAGTTTGACGTCTGCCAATAATTGATTAGTTTGGTGAATTTCTTGTTCGTTAAATTGTCCTGCCGAATTACACTCGAGGTTTGTATTGAAACCGAGTAAATTTGGGTTGTTGCAATTCAAATCTGTTTCCTTTTAGCAATTGAACTCGAAAAACTGTCAACCTAAAAATGCTCCACCTTCGGTGTCGCATTTTTATTAGTTGACAGTTTTTCTCGTCTAATTGCTAGGCAACAGATTTTCATTACCTTAACAACCCAAATTTACTCGGTAAAATACAAACCTCTTGTGCAATTATAAGTGAAAATGAAATGACACTTAAAAATTGACCTTGAAAATAAATGACATTACAAAAATGGGGTCATTGACCTTTAGTGACCATGGTAGTAAAATGTCAAAATGTGACACCGCAAAAATGGGACCGTCGACCTTTAAAACTAATTCCCACCTTTGCCTAGTTTCCAAGGCCACAGTCACTTAACAGGTGACCTTTACCTTGACTTTCCAAAGTCACTACCAGATGGCGAGCGACTTTGAAATGGTCCAGGGCGGGAAGGAGAACTAGGATAGAAATGAACGAAGGAAATTGGATGAAATAGTCTACAACTACACAATGAAAGGATCCTGGAATTGTACATACCACATTCCAGTGTTGGAAAATCGTCCAGAACCTCGTGCTTTCGTTTGGCAACATTAAGGGACAACGGACTTGATTTACATTTTCGAGCTGGCGATGTGGTGGTGGCAATTACTTCTACAGCACGATTGCTATTCTCAGACGCAGATATCTCGGTCACATCCGCACAAACCCTCCAAACCTTATGTCTTAAATCGTCCGAACATGTAATAACAACATTGCTGTTGTCTTCACACCACGCAACACACGTGACTTCCGCATCGTGTCCGCTTAATTTTACCAAAGGATTTGAATTCTTGACATTCCAGATATATCCGTCGTGATCACTGCTTCCCGATAGAATGTAGTTATCGTCAGGACTCAAACAAGCTTTCACATAATATGTACTGTTCTTGTGGCCCACATATTTCATTACAGGCTTCGGATTATAGGTGGCTAAATTGTATACATAAATAGCATTGTCTAGGCAGCTCGCGTACAGTTTTGTGCCATTAGAATTCATTAATAAATTACTATAGCCATACCGTAACGTATCCCCACTATACGGTAGTGAATACTTTGGAGTAGGGATTTTATCTAAAGAGTAGTACGTTTTTCTGATATCCCAAACTTTGATCACTCCGTCGCCTGCACCACAAGAAATTAGAGTATTGCAGTCTTTAAAAATAACACCGGTAACGGAGCTGGAGGCCGAGACCTCACGTACTTTACCGGATACGCGTTGCACATGTGTTAGCGGTATCAAAATATCGGTAACACCGAAAAATTCGTTCGTCCCCATTCGTGTGTCCCAAATTATCAACCGTCCATCTCTACTGCCGGTCGCAAAAATCGAATCGGCGTCCCTACAGCAAGCCACCGTTTTTAAAGACCGTTTATGACCCTGAAACATGCGCACGCATGTCACGCCACCTTGGCTTACATCAAGAAGCGAAGCCATATGATCACCGGATGCCGTTACCAGTTTCATCGCGTTAGGCATCCACGCGATATCAAAAATCGCATTATTATGCACGCTGCAGCCCAAGCGCGATTTGGTATCTTTATTACAGATTGCGATGCGCCCTTCTTCATTGGCAAGGGCGTAAATCTGCCGGTAGCCTGAAACATTCGTTGCAACACTGGTTAAACCACCCGAAGCGACCTTACCTTTAAGGTGGGCAAATTTACAAGCAAAAATCGGTGGGTCGGCAGCGGCTTCGAATTCCGAATTGTCGTACGGCAAAATTCGAGAAAAATCTTCATCTTTCGCACACCACAGTCGTTTAATAGCCAAATCGTAATTGGTCAATCTCGCTAAAAGCATTTCACTATAGGCCATTGAATTATGGATAAACAATGAATTACGTAAATTTACTACTTACAAAGACCGATTTGTTGATCAATTAGACTCTGTACAATACTCATTGCGGCAATAGTTCAAAAACACTTAATTACATTTTCTACGCGGGAAAAGAGTGTAAACGTATAAATAAAAAGGTAGGTTATGTTTACTGTTTAGAGTTGGCGGTTGTGGTTCAGCTCCCATACTGGAACTGCAGCACGGGGACATGGGAGACACTGTTTGATTTTCTGCCCCTGTACCTGAAAATTTAAATTTGTTGATAGTTTCGAGCTTATGGAATCCCATAAGATAATTGAGGGAAATATCGGCCGAATTCATCATTCATCATAACATATTTATTGACGTTTTTATTAAAATCGAGAATGACAATTCAAAATGCGTGCGCATGTTATTTCGGTTGCATACAATTAGGCGTCTTTCAGAAGGATTTTGGTCGTTTAAAACTAGACATAGGAAATCCGGAATCCCTATGTCTACTTCTAAATAAATAGCACTGTGTATGCCGGTTCGTGTGGTGCAGTTGAGTTGAAGTCCGGCTGCAGTACCAAGGGCCCCTGGTTCGGGCATGGAGATTTGTAAACATATAGCAGGTTGGGTTGGTAGAGCAGCCTTGGACAACGACGTATTGTCTTTTATTAATTGGCATCATTCTTCTGTTTCGTAACAGAACGAGATTTTCTCCGATTCACATAGTTTGCATTTATCAACTTACATCCTTGAAATTAACATAAGTACATAGATATGAGTAGCAACGGTAGCATATAATGTCAGAGCCATTTTAAGTGTTTCAATTTAGATTTTCGATTTTACGTAAACACAGCTGAAAATGATCAAGCACAATCTCGAAGAGTTGTGTAAATCTCTTTCTTGTTGCATTAAACTGACGCATTTTGCATGAAATATTTCAGATTTGGAAAGGGTGAACGGACTAACGGACATCATAGAATCCAAAACAATTCATACTTTTTCGATCAGACTTCTCAATCAAAAGTTATAGACTAGAAACCAATTTCGAAAAAAATTCAAAAGGCTGTAACTTTTGAACTAGTAGCCCAATCTTGTAACTGTTTGAAATTATGGATTCTACAGGCCACATTCTATAAGAAAATGTTTTTTTCCGGTCGATCTGAGACAATTTTTTTTTTCGGGGCTCCAAAAAAGGCTGTGTACAACCTTCCTTTTTTTCCAAAAATCGACCACTCCAAAATTTCTCGGGAAAACACTTTTTCTTATTAATTTTGGTGCATAGAATCCAAAACGAATCGTACTTTTTCGATCAGACTTCTCAATCAAAAGTTATAGACTAGAAACCAATTTCGAAAGAAAGTTCAAAAAGCTGTAACTTTTAAACTAGTAGCCCAATATTGGAACTGTTTGAAGTTATGGATTCTACAGGAAAATGTATAGATACACTTAGATATCATGTATTACTCTTTCCCTAACCTACTCAAGTTACTATACACAAACAAAAAACTGGCGTTTCCTAGTTGTTTTCTGTACTAAGATAAAATCTTCCGATAGAGTGCGGTTCCTTCTCATACCCATCGCCCATTACAGCAGTGGCACCATTACAATTTCCTCGCACGAACTCTTCCCAACTTTGACATTCCTTTGCCTTAAAGACACGATTGTTGATTGACTCAATAAAGTAGTGGTAACTTTTTCTGTGGCTGCAGAAGACTAAAACAATGGTAACGTGCTAAGAGTAATGCGATGGCCCCGCTTACTAATATCTTCGAGAGTATAATTTGGCTGCGACAATATCATTGATTTGGTGCATCCAGGTTGGTGTCGCTGCCCACTGTTGGGGTAAAAATCGACAGTTCCCACAGGATTTCGCATTCCAAAGAAACCGCCGTCTGCATGTATCACGTCTACTATTTCCGCATCGGTCTTTCGCAAACCTTGCAATATCGGCAGCAGTTCGAATAGCGGGCCCGCTGGGTCAAGTGCACTGATCCTCTTTACGGTTGCATTTAGCAACTGCGAGATTCTCCGGCTGGCATAGGCCGCTATGTGCGAGCCAAGGGAGTGCCCAATTATGTGCACGTTGGACAGGGGCAAGTTGTTCTCCACTATTACGTCTCCAAGTTCTCGCCCTGGAACCGTAATGTGCTATTTTTGTTGGTTGGTAACCCACCAATTTACCGATGTTTTGCGTATTTTTTGCTATTAGCAGATAACTTCCGAAAGCAATCGAGCCCCAATCCACTTGAATGAAGTTAAAGTCGCCCTTTTTCAAGTACTCATCCTTCATTTGGTCATACCACACGTCCTTTGCAGTCTGAAGGAATCCGTGGATTAGAAACTTTGTCCCTTTGCTACCGTCAAGGTTTTGTAATAGTTGTGGCGATGACGGATTGTTCCTGGTGTACAAGTAGTACTTTACTTGTCCCGTTACTGCAATTAAATCTTATTACTTACAGCGAAATGCAGATTTATACTCGCCTAGCGCTGGTAGTACAAGAAGCACAAGGAACATGTTGCGTTTCTTTACTTGCTTTTAGTAGCAACTAAATACTCACATAATCAGTAGGTAAATACCTATTCGCATATTTAAAATTATGGTACAAGGCGACACTGACCTAATCTCTATCAAATTAATTTAATTTACTTCGCAGACAGTAATAGTCTATTATAATTTAGGGTGACCATTTCTAATTAGTAAAATGTAGACACACACAGATCAAGGTACGATCTATTATATCTTGTTATTCACACGAATAACAGGCTTATTTACAAAGACCCGCTAATTTAATAAACATGGTGATGAATTCTTGAAGGCCAGGATTCAGTTTTTAACATTTTAATATACTTACCCTCGACCACTCTCTTTTGCGAGAGTTTTGCTGAAAATTAGAACGTTATGACTGACCAACATGTTTCATTTATCTCAAAACTCTTCTGTTTATTTACGGTAGAAGCAACAAAACACTAGCAAATTTTTCGAAATAACGTCCCAAAATTTGTGAATATTTTTAATTAAAAAAAATTGTAGGCATAACATGTAGGTACCTATTATGTACCTTATATTAACGGTGCAAGATTTGCGCGAAAAGTGCTGTTGCTTCATGGTCGTAATTACATAGTTTCTTACATAAGTATGGTCGTATAATCTGTAATAGCTGTATCTGATGCAATGTAAAATGTAATGGTCTAATGAATACGTAAATTACAATAATAGACGAAGTGTGCGACATAGAGACAGACAGGTATCGATGGATTCATTGAATGGGGGTGAGCGAAATTAAAGAAGTAAATTAAAATGAACGAAAGAACTAGGTGAGATTAATTGTGATGTTGCTCTGTAACTGGCTTTGCTGTTGAGCAATAAATATATATTTATTTATTTATTTATTTATTTATAGGTTCCTTCAAAATCGGCCCTGTATGAAGCAAAATGTGACTAGGATTATTTTTTCTCTGGTTAATACCCTATAAGGGTTGTAGTTCAGCACCTAAGACATATTTATAGACCTCATAGAATTTAAGAATAAAATAAAAACATTTTTAAGTAGTCAATGTTTTTATAGCTATGAAGAATGTTTAACTTTTGATTTTACCTGTGATACTTCTAAATATTTCTTTAGATAAGTGACTGTGACATTTTTGACGATGTGTAAGTAGGTACTCCATGTATGTTAGCCTGAATAGGTATATGTATTATTATTATTCTACTCTGCACTATTTTAATGCTATTTAGAATTTTAGGAACTGTAGTTATAACGTGAGGGGATGAAAATGAAGGGGATAAAAAGAATTTTTTCAAAAAATAGCTCCTTTGCAAAGCTAGATTCGTACCACCGTTTCAATAACATCGTTAAACTTTTCTGTACAGGGTGTTTTTTTGGGAGCTTAGGTTAAAAGTTTCTGGGAAAGTAAAATAGGTAGGTTTTTGAAAATTTGTACTTAGGAGTTACTCTGAAGGCCGAATCGATGTAAAATATTTTCAAAATGGCCGCACTTCCGGAAACACCGGAAGTAGATAGTAACTTCGTTATTTTAAATGGCAACCCCTATTTTTTATTGCATTTTTGGATTCTACGTGAAATTTCACTTCTTTTGATATCCATATGTCGATATCTACCATTTATGGTTTTTAAGTTATTTTGACTTTAAGAAACAAAATGGCGGATGCAGATGGTACCTTGATAATTGATTACCTACTTGAAAACGGTTGTAGTCATGGCAACCTATTTTTATCAGTGCATAGAGAATGAATAGGGCTTTCTTTTAGTGCACTGAAAAAAAAGTTAAGTTGCGTACGACCGCCGCCCCTATGGATATCCAATTTTATAAAACTTCAAAGACTAAAAACTCAGTTTTTTTAAATGGAATGACCATGTTCTTACTATTCCATGAGATTGAGAATCGAAATGGGCATATTTTGACAATACATGTTCCTATAGCTATCTTTAACAGTTTCTGACTTATTCCCATTTTATTGAATTGACACTATTTTTTTCGGATTTTCTTTTTAGTAGTCGGCCATGATTCTATAACAATTGAATTTTAAACAAATCTAGTGACCCTAATCCATCACCCACTGACTGTTATAGGTTAACATAAGTTTTTCAAAAATCGAAAAACGACTCGCAGTGGTTTCACCTATTTTGGAATTTAATTGTTATTTATGGTGAAATGGGCAGAATCGCGGCGCGTGCTTTCCGTACATTCATTCGAAAACTGGAACTAATGCACTACAAACCCTTGAAGCACAAGTGATACAAAGCTCTACAAGAGAATATTTAAGAAAATGAATTGAATTGCAAGTGCTAGATTAACAAAATAAATTCAATGCAAAATATAAAAAACTTCGTTGAAACATTTTTGGTATGGAATTGTTGCTAGAACAGATATCGCATTACCTCTCTTAATTTCCAGACTTTTACGTTGTTTAAGAAATTCAGTTGAACGACTCGGTTTAGATTTTTCAAAAATTTTCCGTCTTATATCCTTAATAAATGAGTTCTTTATTAATGAATTAATTAGACTAGAACTAGAATCAATGGTATTAAAGAATCCATTCCTTGATTTGTTTAAAATTCGATTGTTATAAAATCATGGCCAACTACTACAAAGAAAATGCGAAAAAAAATGGCATCAATTCCGAGATCAATTCAATGAAATGGGAATAAATCAGAAACTGTTAAAGATAGCTATAGGAACATGTAATATCAAAATATGCCAATTTCGATTCTCTATCTCATGCAATATTAAGAACATGGTCATTCCATTTAAAAAAACTGAGTTTATAGACTTTGAAGTTTCTTAAACTTGGATCTCCATAAGTGCGGTTGTACGCAACTTAGCTTTTTTTTAAGTACACTAAAAGAACGCCCTATTCATTCTCTATGCACTGATAAAAATGGGTTGCCATGACTACAACCTTTTTCAAGTAATCAATTATCAAGGTACCATCTGCATCCACCATTTTTTTTCTTAAAGTCAAAATAACTTAAAAACCATAAATGGCAGATATCGACATATATGGGTATCAAAAGAACTGAAATTTCACGTAGAATCCAAAAATGTAATAAAAAACAGGGGTTGCCAATTAAAATAACGGAATTACTATCTACTTCCGGTGTTTCCGGAAGTGCGGACATTTTGAAAATATTTTACATAGATTCGGCCTTCCTAAGTACAAATTTTCAAAAACCTACGTATTTTACTTTCCCAGAAACGTTAAACTAAATCTCCAAAAAAAACACCCTGTATTATCCAGATATCAAGCACGAAAATTCGATTTTTTAAATGGTAGATGCTGTACTCGGCACGTAAGAAGGCGAAAGATCACGCATCCCCAAAATTCATATTCTATTGATTACACCAATTAATGGGTCACAAAGTCAGTTGACTCCTCCTGCAGTTTCTAACTTATGGCCGTTTGCACCGACAAATTTAAGCGGAGCTTAGCTTAAGTGTAGCTTAAAATCCATGGCAACGATTATTGAGACAATGGTTGCCATGGATTTTAAGCTACGCTTAAACTAAACTCCGCTTAAATTTGTCGGTGCAAACGGCCATTAGTCATCTGCGCATAGAGGCATGGCCCCCTGCAGCCTTCTACGTTCCGGTACCAGTACATAATTTACAACGGAAGAAAAAATTAAGGCGTTGTATAAAATTCCCTAAATAACTAAAAATCAGTGATGGGCACTTGTCCCCATGTTTAACATGAAACTGTTGTTTCTTTAATTTTGAAAAATTCTTTTGCGGTACGGAGGGGGGGGGTAATATTTGTCCTACACGTAAAGAATTATATCCAAAATTGCTTGTTATGCATGCATATAATGATTAGAAACGTGCCATTTGTATTAAATTATAAAAGGTACTTTTCTGTCATTATAGTAAACCTTGAAATATATACGAATCAATAATTTAATAATCCCATAGTGCAAAATTTTTATATTTGCATGTAGTAGGTAACAAAATTGGTACCGAGTATGTTTGAAATACTTTTCGTCTCCTTAATCATGGGTTTGTACGCAAAAGTTTTTAAATTTCAACAGTTCAAATTCATTTCTTAATTCTTAGCCGTGCAAACTTCCGAAACAAGCTACTATCTCCACACCAGACAAACCACACCCCAGCAATTTGACAAAGAACCACCATCCAACTTCAACTCCTCAAAGTTAACCAAAATCATCATACACGGGTATAGGCAGAGTTCAAAAAGGCAGTGGTACCGGCAGATGACCAATGAGTACCTGAAGAGAGGGGACTTTAATATCGTGCAAGTCGACTGGGCGAGTCTTGCATCGGGCAGCTATTTCACAGCCGCTCGCAATACCGCGATCGTTGGTAAGTGTTTACCGCAGCGAAATGCGTTCACGCAATATTCAAGGAGCAAACCTCGGCGAACTGGTAGCGAATTTGCGGCAAAACTCAGTGAAGGTACATTTAATCGGTCACTCTCTGGGGGCGCACGTTGCCGGGCATGCGGGGCGAAGGGTTTTTAAATCGTTAGGAAACAGCAGGGTTGGTCGAATTACCGGATTGGATCCGGCGGGTCCGCTATTCGAATCGCCGCGATTGTTGCGGGGTTTGACGCGGACCGATGCCGAAATTGTTGATGTAATACACACGGATGGGGGTATGTTCGGGTGTAAGAATCCATTGGGTACCGTCGACTTTTACCCGAATGGTGGGGTACGCCATCAACCGGGGTGTTCGCCGTCAGACTTGCGGACGGAACTCCGCAGCTTACATGACATTGGTAGAGTTTCAATTTGATTTTTTTGAGCTAACTGTTTGCTTTCAGTGTTTTGCAGCCACGAGAAGAGTTATGGATACTTTATAGAATCTATTAATAATCGCGTCTTTGAAGGGAGGAAATGTAACAGTTGGCTCAGACGAAATTGTAGCGGCGTTGTTGCGGTAATGGGAGAGGGCTACGTGAGGAAACCAGATTTATTGGGAGTATTTTATTTGAATACTACTCAGTTTTAGCCACTAAAGTTTCCAGAAAATATAATTTCTAGTAGCCAAGCACAACTGCACGATGTTGTCAACGTTTTCCACCTCTGCAATCCGCCAAGGGTTAAATCTTGGACCCCTTCTGTTTTTAGCACATTTTCCAACTTTCTTTGTCCGTGCAAGGCCTTAACTACTCCTACAGATTTTAATATTTAATTCGTTCATTTTGAATTCGGTAGCTTATAGTTCTGGCACCTGAATCAAGAAAAATCTTGATAATTAATGTGCGCATGCGCAATATCAACTTTTTTATTTATTAATGTATTTTGTTGTGCCGACTACTCTTATAGATATTACTGAAGTAACCACTCACCTCTCCCTGCTGCGACTGCTAAAAGTGGACCACCATTTTCTCTTTCCGATTGAAAATAATGAATAAGATTAGAAATAAATTGCTCACTTTTTCTTGGTAAACCTGATGGCATTTTTTTTGTTTTATTAGCCTTAGTCAACTAAGCACAGTTGAGACACCACAAATCAGCCTTTGGTGTAGCATAATTTTTTTTCTTTTCAGAATTATAAATTGCTTTTTTACTTTTATTTTATTAAACGTATTTTCGTAAAAAATCAGTTAACAAATTATCGGTCCGACCGTTATTTTCTAACACACAAGCCAATAACGGCGGCACCTTTAATAAAGTACCAGAAATAATTCTTACAAACTTCCTCTCCTTATTTATATCATACGTGAACAACAGCCTTTTACTTAAAAAACTATCAATAATCGAACAATGACCGACTTCTTTATATGTCTGTGTAAAACTAGAAAACATCTCAATCGAAACACGTAAACATTCATGATTTTTTAACTTTTGTGCTGGAATGTAGACCAAACGAAAATGGTAGCCCAACGCCTTGTACGACGTAATGAGCAACGAAACAACTTTGTTGAACTCCTCTTCCATTTCTTGCTCATCATCCTTCAAAGCCAAGAAAAATTCGAGGCTCGTTTCTTGATTCACACTGAATAAGCCGTCGTCACGAACCGTGTTGGGGTTATACGATCGAGCCGTAGTGAACAATCTTAGAGGTAGCCTTTTTTCCGTGACGAGGTGCTTGGTGAAATAAGTCATGAACGCGTACAAACTGGCGCCGCCTACTAAGTGAGTTCGCGTAAATTCGACGTCACCTGTACACTTTTCGAGGGTGAATACGCTTTTATCTCGAAAATCGGTTGCACAACCTTCGACTATTACGCTCCGACAAAAGTCGGAGTTTGAAATCCTCGTGAAGGATGCGAGGGTGCTCGACATATAGCTCGTTAGCAAATATTCGAATAGTGCAGCGTCACCACGCAAATAGTACAAGTACGGATTAATAAACTTGATTAAGCTGCCACCAATTTCCATGTGACTTCGCGAGGATCGCTGAGACGTGGGCAAATACTCGAAGAGTAGGCGTTCGGTGTCATCTGGGGTGTTCGGATGCAAACTGTTTGGTAACGATAGAACGGCGAGCGCTGCAGATTCTTCGACGCCGTACAAGTAGTTCTTTAGCATCTTCAGGTCGTCCTTTATGAGCTTCGCCTGCAATTTCAGATTTTCGACATTGTCCCCCCTTTTGAGCAGATCTGCGATTTCTTTGCCGATTTCGCCTTTGGTCAGCTCCAAGGTAAGCCTTTGCTCGTCCAGGTATCGAAAGAACAGCCAACGCCTCTCGATTCTCTCCAAGTCGACATTAATGCCTCTCAGCTTGATGCTGCGTTCCAATTTCGGCTTGTTCTCCAATTGTTCATCGAAATTGATGTACGGGGTGAGTAGCACAAAGTGATCCTGCAAGAAGCACAGCGTTAAAAATGATCTGTCATAACTGGCACATTAGATTTGATTGGTAAATCAGTGGATAACAAATGCATGTAAATTCACCCTAATGTCATAATAGACATTTATCATAAAAGACAATAAAGGGATGTTTTAACCAGCGAATGAAAGATCGTTGTCTATAATACGATGCTTTCTCTTATAGCAGAAGCCATAGAAACCATTATATTTCCTCGAAAATTTCTGATATTTAATTTAAACGCCAAAAATAGCAAGGTTAGGTTCTCCCGTCATTTCCAGGAAAACTATATTCTATTCTGAACTTCATTTTATTTCGTGCTCCACATCCCATCTTTAATAAGAATGACAGATGTTATCGGAATGCACCTCTACAAAGAGACATTAAATGCTGGATGGTACCTCTGTTTCCTGACGACAATAACATTCCTCTTCATTGTTTGAATTTAATATGGTTCCAGTGAGATGGCGAACCGCCCCATAATATAATGCTAGGAAGATTGGGGAATGATTGTCGAAAATGTTCCCCAACCATTGTTATTGCTATTACGGCGGTCACCTGACCTGTCTTTCTTTGACAATTTTTTGTGGGGGAGTCATAGGCTCATAGCAAATCTTTAGAAGATAATGGCACTGTGCTCAGAATTAGGGGGTGGGCAATTTTAACACATGTTGTGATGTTACATTGGTTAAATATTATTTATTTGTATGTATTTTGTTCTAATTTGTATTATAATTTTTTTGCAAAAGGAAGGTTCAATTCCGTTCAGATGAAAATCGAATTTTCTCAATACAACTAGTTCCATGCAGATGGATGAAACTGTCAAACAAAAGAACGTTTTGTTTTTCCAAAGCACTCTTTCCAAAAAATGAAAAATTGTATTTTTAGGAAAAATGTGATACTGAATGTGTGATATATCATTATAAATAGAAAAAAGATGTAATCTCAAAATGGTGTCCATAAGGTGAAATAAAGTTGCAATTTGTTTCAACGTCATATTGAAAGTTATTAAAAACGGAATGCCATATTATTTTCAAAACTATTGGAAACATTTTAAATTTCTTTACAGATGATTATTCAGTAAGGTAATTCGCCACTTTGCCCCGATTAAACCAATTTTCTATCTTTTAAGATAAGGCAGATCCCCATAGTAGCATTTGAAAAATGGACCTCAGTGTGAACCTACAGGGTCATAGAATGACCCATTTTCAACAGGCTTGTTACATGTGGTCAATTGTGCAAAGTTTGGACCATATCGGCCCAAGTATTTGGCAGTTATCGTGTTCACGGACACTATTGACCCCCTAAAAAACTAAATAAATCTTGATATTGCAATGTTCAATTGTTTTTGTGAACCTCTGAACAAAATGCTTCATAATTGTCAATTTAACTGACCTTATAGGTAGTCGTTTTAATAGGAACACACAGTATATACAAGGATAACAATTGACATATCTATCCCATGTTACTATTGCATTATAGATCCTACAAATACTCCCGAAACAGTGGCCTTGAATAATTTCAATCGAACAAAAGATGGTTAACAATGAGATTTTTTAGTAGGACTTCAACCTACAATGATCAAGTGGGTCCCGATTGGAGTTCTAAAGTAACAAGACAGAAAACCACACACTAAATCTGCAAGTTAAAAAGTTAATCACAAAAAGTTGTTATACTATCGTAAGGAAGTTTTAGTAATTAACGTAATAAAAAAATTAACACCTGCGCTTTATCGGCGGTCACATACAAGGCTGATGATAATCTACGGGTTACGATTTGAAGATAACGTGTCATTGCTCCTCCGGATCGACCTTCATTCGCTTGCTCTCGGCGAACTCCTCCTTGGTCGGTTGCGTCTCGATCTTGCGCTTCTGGGCGAATTCGAAGTTACCGAAGCCGGCGGCGCGCTCCGACTCGGCGATGGTGTACGGCTCTAACTCGAGCGCTTTCAGTCGTCTCTTGTGGACTTTCGTACGGAAATGGTCCTGCAGCGCTCGATCGGTGATGAAGTAGCGGGCGCAGTGCAGGCAGTAGAATTGCGCGTTACCGGGACGGTCGAAGTCTACCTCCTGGTCGAGGAGTTTCTCCACGTTCTCGGGTTTGATGTCCTCGTCAATCTGCAACGCAGTTACATAAGCGAAACGTGGTTTTTGAGGTTAGGTACCTGATCTAGATCCTTCGTGCGGCGCTTGGTCTTCCATCGTTTGGAAATGTGCGTTTTACCACCGTGAGCGTTTGTACGTCTCGAAACCATTTGGATTTTACCAGGAAATCGTGCGAAAGTTAGTATTTTATACGGCGACCACCAGCCGGTATATGAACCACAAAGGAAAGGTAGATGCGGGTGATTGGTAAGATGGCGCTGGTGCGTTGCGATATTTGAACTGTTACTGTGTGTTGTCAAAACGAATAATGTATTTTTATTATTGATCCCGTAACTTGATAATTGCGCAAAGTTAAGCGAAATTTGTGGGATATCGTCGGGAATAAAAAGTGATGTGTTAAATCGGGCTGTCCGCGTAAATTCGTGTTTTACATAGGTAATAAAAGTAAACCTTTGGCGCCTGGTAATAAGGAGAACCCGGCAGCCATGTTGTAATAGGTCTTGTCAAGCATCATGGGTTAATACAAGTTCGTTAGGTAGAGTTTTTTGTGTAAATCGGCGTGAAGTGATTAGTGATAGCGCATTTTTCGACGATTTCGTTCAAGTTGAGGTGTTGTTTATAAACAGACGTGCGACTTTCGCGACGAGTACGTCGGTTCTGCGCATATTACGGTAAGAGTGAGTGCAACGTCGTTGTAGCACAGGGAGTCGTCAACTGCCTGGCCAGTGATTGCAAGGAGTGTGCATCCCTGGTGCGGGAAGCGATCAAAACAACTCCAGGACCGCGGATGTATGTCCGGCGATCACCTCCGGGTCGTGGCCGCTATCGGTCATGTTGACAAGCATCGATGTTTCTCAGTGACACGTGTTGTACCACCGTAAACAAGGGTTTTGCGCTACTATGGCCAAAATTCTTGATACCGATCCCATTTTATACGCGAAAGAGCGGGACGGGTTCCTCAGAGACCTGCAGCACTTCCACGAGACTCGAGGGTAAGACTACACACACACCCCGCCCTTCCCCACTTCGTCACCTTCAGTACACACCTTCACGTCGGTCTTTTTTTATTGTTCCAGGACGCCGTTCCGAAGGGCTCCTACCATAAATGGACACGAGATTGATCTTTACCTTTTGTATTGTTTAGTCACCGAAGAAGGAGGATGGATCAAGGTAAGCGCGGCACTATTAATTAACAAAATTCGTAATTCCCGGCGAAACTTTAAACTATCAGGTGTTCGCAGCGAGGTCAGTGCTGCTGGTGAATTAATTCTTTATCTCGCGAGAAGCGGCCCGACTCCCCCACCCGAAAACGCACGTGTACCTACTGATATCAGTTCGCACTTTTGCACAATTAAGAAAGTCAATCACCTTCTTCGGAATACCCAATGAAGGATATTGAAATTGCATACAACGCAATTATTATTGTCTGTGTAACGGTAACAATGCCGTTCTATTAAACCAGAGGAAATTTCCGCGCAGATGTTCCGATGATAACGCGGCGGGGTAAAAGATATTCGAAATCTACTTAATTAGTTAATTGCGTTTTTATTTCTACTAGTTAATTAGGCGTAACCTTCCCGAGACTAGTGAAGATTACTGTTGGGACTTCCTAAATAATACCGAGGGTTCTGTGCGTGTCCAAAGATAATTCGGCCGCTATTTTCGCCTTGGTATTTTTCCAAAAATCACCTGCTCTTGACAGGCTTCATTGACTTGAGAGCGAGATTTTTTCGAGGCTCTCGATTGACATTATTTGTTAACATCGGTTTGATGTATTTTTCCCAGGTAAAAATAGGGTTGGTATCAGTAATATGCCGTCTAGGAAGTGAAAGCCGGTCATTGGTCGTCGAAACAAGTATTATTTTATTGTTTCACGTGAGCTTTGTTATTATTTATATTTTGAATGATTGCAAAATAAAGATATCTGAATTAAGTCGAATTTTGGTAATTTATATGTTAAAATTTCCCTCAATAACGAAAAGCAGATTAAAAGTGAGCCTGAATTCAGACATTTGTAAGTAATACCAGCAATAACCGAAGTTCACAGAATTGAATATATTATGCTCGCCAGGAGAGAATGCCGGTCACAGAACACCTGATTCCGGTCTACAAAGTACAGTCGTATGTTTTTCATATTAAACCATACCGGCATCAAGTGTTCTGTGACCGGCATTCTCCCCTGGCGCCCCTATGCCCTTTTAAATTCTCGAGAAACAGCCTACCATGAAGTTGGTCGCGAAAAAAATTGAAAATGATTTGGTTCGGGTTCTGAATTCAATGTACCAAAACTTGTTTCCATTGTACCTGGTCGTTTTCGAAAAATCACGACCAATTTCAGGCGAGCGGAAAGATTTTGAATATAACTCTGATGTACCAGCACTAGCGAGGGGGTAACATCTTCCCGCAATACTGTCACAAATTGTCTGCAATCGCTTGCAATCCCTCTGATTGCTGTGGAAATCTCCCTCACAGTCCCACAATCGCGTTTGCAATCTCACAATCGCCTAAAGCAATCCCGCAATCGTTGTGACAATCTGACAATCACATTGGTAAAGTCACTAAATATAGAAAGTACCGCAATCCATTGGGCTCGTGTGTTAGAGAGAGAACGCATGATTTTTGCCCAAAAATGGCGAAAGTTACCAGATTCTAGTAACTTTTATGTTAGGGATTGTTCCACCTGTTTGGAGATATCTGTATATATTTTTATAAAACATGACAGTACTATGAAGTTAGGTTATAAAAAATGACAGCTACTCAGATTTTATTTGTCAATTTTTTTAAGTTGGCAGCAAATTTGCCCAAAAATGGCGGATGATTGCGGTACTTTCTATATCTAGTGACTTTACACATTGGCAATCGTGCACGCCCTCTCCTGTTTTTAGGTACAATCACACGCCACGCGGGGTTAGGCAAAAAAGTTATTGCACCTAACTTTATTTTTTTAAATGGAAAGCCCTGTACTACTTAATAAAGCCCTAAAGCGGATCCAAAAAAGCGGCACAGCTCCTCGGAGTAACCCTACGCATCATTGGATTTGACTCATTTTCAATTGCCTTGTTACAAGTGGTATATATAGGTATGTTAACTGTGCAAAGTTTGGCGTTTGGCAGTTATGGTGTTCACGGACGGACAGACGGACACCGTCAACTTCCTTATAAAGCTTACATCGCTTTCCTCTGCCGCTTGATAATCTACAAATATAGCATATTAACTTTTAAAAAATATAATACGCTAAACATGATTCAAAAAGGGCTCAAAAAAGATTTAAAAAAAGGTCAAACGATTTGATAAATACAACAAAATTTCAAAAAAATTTTGAATCTTTCGGTTTTTTAAATCTTTTGAATCTATTGAAATCAATATGGAATTTTTGTAATGTTATATTTTGGAAAAGAGGTTCTTAATATGTTAGTGTTTGATTAAAATATTTCAATTTAAAAATGGACGTAGGAAATTCAAAAAATTATAAATCTCAGAATGAACCATAGACATAGAAAGATTTTTCTTACAAGTTTCTTTATAAGACTGTTGAATAATGTGCCGTTTTAAAATAAGTGTACGGGATCAGGTAAAAAAGTTATAGAACCTAACCGGAGACCTAACGTCATTATTTTTAAGTGGAATGCTCTGGAATTCACTTTCTAGAAATATAACACTAAAGAAATTTAAAAAGTGCGATATTAGATTTTTCAAAAAATTTCAAAATGTTTAATTTTTTTGTTGTTTTTTAATATTTGAACCTTTCTTAAATGTTTTAATTCTTTTTTAATAATTTTGAATTTTTTGTTTTCCCTATCTATTGCGATTGCGTTATATATTAAAAAAGGAAATGTTAATACGCTATCTTTTTAGATTAAAACATACAGGGTGTTCTATTTAAAAAATGAGGTTAAGTCCAGTAACTTTTTTGCGGACATCGTATATGTAACATTGTAACCTATTTTGTAAACGGCAGATTACCCAGCAAGTAATTTTGTAATAAACATTATTTCGTGTCTCTTTTTATTCTGATATTGACAATTTTTGATTTTCCCTTGTATCTCTGTAAGCGAGCGAATGTTTTCAAATTTTGATTGTGCCATTTTTTAACATTGGCCCAAAAAAAAGCACATGCCACTTAGTTCGTCTTTCGGTATGTGTGATTTGAGTGGGCCACCCCCCTATTAGAGTTATCGGATTGTATAGAACTTGTTCCATTGAAATACTCTTCTTTTTAGCACATTTCCACAAAAATAAAAAAACTTACTATTGTGGCCACTTTGCCCGTCCGTCCCTAGTTTTTCTACTTTTTTCGCTATTTGGTTCGTTATGCTGTCAAGGTTTGCACCAAGGAAGGAATTTTTTCTGTGCCGCTTACGAAAAAAGTTATGGTAAAAACCCATTTTTTTGAGATTGTATTGTATTGCTGTCTGTCTGTATGCCCGCCTGTCAGTGTATCTGTCTGTCTGTTTGTCCGTCCGTGTGCACGATAGCTTTTGTATTTGCGCAATCCATTTTTTATGTGTGAAATACTTAAATGAAACTTTTTATGTAGGCTGTAGATGTAGATGGCGACCTCGACTAAAGTAAAACTAGTGCCGAGTCAAAAAATATGTTGGGGTCATGCGCAATTGGATTTTTTTTATTTGTTGTTTAAATGAAATTTTGTATGTAGGCATCTCGAATAAAGATGAAACTAATGCCAAATCAAATAATTTGTTTTGTGCATGCCCAGAAATACCCTGAAATTTTAGGGTAGGGTTCTTTTTATAAACTGAAATTGAAGCAGCAAGTCAAAAATGAATTGCACATGTGCAACGCTAACTTTCTTATTTGTGGCCGGATTTTTACGAAATTTTAAGTTTAAGTTTGCTTGCATCTTACAGTATGGGAAATGAATGCAATTGTAATGCGCCTTTTATAAATCGTTTACGACGAGGTTTACGATTACTTTTTTAACTTCTTATTTGTGTATTTAAAAGTACCTGTTACCAACTAAGAATTCCCTAATAGCCAATATAAATGAATATGTTTCTTGCTTAGGTAATGTCCGTGTATAGCAACTTGAGCAGGTACCAAAAATCTTTGTCAGTCACCCACAATCACCTGCAATCATTTACAATCGTCTGCAATCATTCATAATCACATGCAATCCTCTAAAATCCTACAATCCCATCGCAATCGCCGGATTGTGGTCGCAATCGCAGCAATCGTGGGGAAATCATGGGGATTGTCGCAATACTGTCACAAAATTTGAGAAGATGTTACCCCTCGTATTACTTAGATGATACATTAAAAACCAATCAATTAATGGAACATTTAATCGTAATGTGTAAAAGTTTTACTGGTTATATGCGACAAATAGAAAGTGTCTAATTTGAGGAGAGCGTCCATCTCTATGCACTGAAAAAGACAGCTATTTTATTTCAGCTTGGTCACCTGTCGGCGCCCGGCGAAATACGTCGCACGCCACTCGGTAGCGCTACTGAGCGACTTAACTGTTGTGCCCACGACACGGTAGCGTACCCTGCTACTCCTCCGCAGCGTTTAAAAAACGTTGGTGTTGGTGAAGAACCTAGAAAACAGGAGAATCTCGATAGTTCCTGGCAGTCAGCCAGGAATAAAAGTGCTGGGGAAGCAAGAGGTGAACTCTGGCTGAAGTGGATCCAAAACCTCAGCCGGCTGGCAGAACATAATAACCTCACTAATATGGGTATCCAGGCAGTCTGCTGTTATTAAGGGATAACGAAATGACCCACCAAGTAGCTAAAGAACATGGACAGTTACCTTTTATAGGATCTCAACCGGTATGTGGAATCGCACATATAACTATGGGGCCTTGAAATAGACGCACTGTATAGAGGGTGCAGAGAGGAAGAAGAAACATAGGTTACTGGGGGCAACCATTAATGCTTCAAAATGCTCCTCAATTAAAATAAATCTGCTCAAAAACTTTCACAAACCTCCAATGGCATAGTGAAGTGGCTGCTGTACTCAGCACTAAAGGTCCCTGGTTCAAGTCCGGACTTAGGCATGGGTTTTTGGGCATATATCTAGTGGGTTCGGTTAGTACAGCAGCCTTGGCTACAACCATGCTCTGTTGAGACCCAGCACTTTCCTTTCTCTCCACTTCTGCAGTGTAAGAAGACAATTTAATGCAGGGTTTAAACTGGGAAAAAATTACTTTGAGCAAAAATGCTATAGGCTCTTACAGAACTGTAGCAAAAGTAATTTTCTTGTAGCATTTGTGTCATTTGATATTTAGTTATTAAATGTATAAGTTACTCATTTGTTTGTTGCCATTCCACTTGAGTCATGGTTATTCAATTAAAAAATATAACGCTGAAAGCGGAACACAATACGAAAATCTGCGGCTCTAAACATTTACACATTCAACAAAATGAAATAAATTTCATTTAGGTAATTTTTTTTGCCGCAAGAAACGCGACAGCCTGCCTCAGCAACGTGGCAATTTCGCCTTTGGGGTTGAAAAATGCGACCACAACTTAATCCCTGTGTTAATAGTTTATAATATCAACCAGTTTTGCAATCTGCAACGGTCACAGATTTCCTTATGGTCCATAAGGTCATCTCACTATTCTATTCTCTACGCTATACTTATACATACACAAAAACTGCTTTTCCCACTGTATCAAGACTGTAGGACCAAAAGGCAACGGAACCATCCGTACTGGTACTAATTAAATACCGAACATCCCAACGTGATGACGGGCAAAAGTTCACAGATGTAATAATTCCAGCTTGTGCCACCAACACTGCCACAGGATAACCGAACTGCAAATTCCAAACACGTAGGATCCGATCAATTGACCCCGCCGCCAGTAGGGTATTTTCCAAATTGATCGCAATATCTGTCAATTCCGATGAGGCCCCGCGAAAGGTAGCAAGTAACCGTCCCGTCGTAGACGACCACACTTTGATTAACAGATCATCTGCACCCTGTAAAATTGAAATTCTAGGAAGAGCTTCTAAACACTTTCGTTACTACCATACAGTTACAATAAATCTTCCGGTACGATCAAACAGCAGGCAATAAACGGCAGACAGATGGCCCAAAGTTCTCCTTTGTAGTTGAAGATTTGCATATCTACTTGAACCGACTACTAAATGTCGAGTTGTTGGACCAGACATTTGTCGGCCAATACAAACATTTACTGAAACAAATACTAAGTGGTTTTTCGGCAAAATAAAATAGCATTATACCTATATTATGTGTGCTTTTGAGGAATGGCGGGTCCAGTAATGGTTTCCCATGTATTCGCGCAGCATAATACAGTTGGGCGTTATTACATCGTTTGTGGTCAGTACGTCTTAATAACGATTGTCTCCCTGCACCTAATAACGATGGAGCTCGTTTAATGCTGGGTGGTAACTCCCTGTCTAAAATGCATCCGAGGCGCGAACAAATTTTTAATAAGTAGTCTGGCCCTATGTGAGGATAGTGTTTTTCCTAAATTGTAAGAGTGAAAATTCAGTAAACAAATGGGTCAATGAAAAGATTACCAATTCTGCTAAATTGCGCCTGTGCTCATTTCCTTTCCAGTCAAGACGATTTGGTAATATCTAAACAAAATAATGTTGTATTTAACATGTTCCTTGTATAGTTACTTACATTTGAACTTTCCAACTCCTTTACGAGCATCTGGAAAAGAAGTTTCTTCAGAGATAGCTCCTGAAAAACCAATACATACCTGATGTGTCTCTTTCAAGGGACTAACAGATAAACATTTCTGTATAAGAAAATACAATTCTAAAAATAAATAAAATTAATTCAGGTTTTTAACAGGTATAGGTGATACCTGTAACAATTTCATTGCCTTTGCTCGTACCTGCCTCAGAACTCATCTTAAATATATCTTATTTATTATCAATGTTTTTATTTATATTTACACATTGTAAGTTTAGACTTATTTGTACGTTATTTAAATCAATTGAAAAAATTCTTTAAGGTTAGAAAACAACTGTTATGGGGTAAGCTGGTTGTACTGACCGTTTACAGTTGTATAGTTGGCAAACCTGACTAACAGTGACGGATTAAGTTTTGAATAGATTATTTCACTTTTTATAGATTTTTCAATACTTCTTTTTCTAAATAAATGTAGAGTATTGGCATTGTAGTATTGGACAAAGATAATATTTTGTACAGCAAAGTAAGAGTGTAGGTAATACATGTATTTGTATTTCTTCAACTCTATCCATGACACTGACAATTTAATTCCACAGAGTGGAGCAGAGTAACTTGCTTATTTGGTTACTCAATAAAAACAAAACATATACAAATATAAATTTTAACATCATTAGAAATTTATGTTTACTTGATTTTAGAAATTATGTCAGGCAAATATAGCGTCCATTATTTTCAGTCCACTGTCTCGATTTTGAAAGTTATATTGAATAATTGAACTCTTTGCGGGACATATGATCTAAGATCGTCCCTTTCTAGAGTCAATGCGTCCCTGCACTACGTAATTAGTGCAGTTGTTTTCTGGGTGTACTTGCTTTAGTGCCTGACAGGTGGTGCTACACTTTTATAAATTCTACTGTCTGCAATCCTTTATAAATTTCTTCTGTAATTAATGAGTGCCTAAACGAAATACAAAGCAAAATACAATACACCCTATAATCCCCAACAACCACAAAAATGGTAAGTGATAATTTCACTTTCGTTAATGTCATATTTATAATGGTTATGTAGGTATAACAACACAAACTTAACCTCACAATTTAAATTTTAGGATGTATTTTTAATGATTAGAAGAAAAAAGCTAACTATATTTACAGACGCAAAGGATACCACAACGGTTTTAGAATTAAAGAAAATGATTGAAGGTAGGCACACACAGATGGTTAATGTTATAAGTAAAAATACTGTTTAAAGGGATTTTGAAAGTGGCACCTCATAACCAGCAACTATTCAACAAAGAAAATGCTGTTATGGAGGATGTAAAGATGCTGCAAGATTACGGACTTTCTTCAACAACCGCCAAAGCTCAAAGTCCTGCAACTGTTGGTCTAGCTGTCAGGTATATATTGTTAAATAAATGAGCTTGGATACTATCTAGTTTTCAGAGATGAGAACGGCGCATTTGAGCCTTTAGAATTAACTCCTTATTCTTCACCACCTGATCTACCTGATGTTATGAAATCTCAAGAAAGCAACGGTCAAGAACAATCTTCTTAAACTCCATTGTACATTATTACTCAGAACTGAATTTATTCCTTACATTCAGTACCAAAATAGATAATTTTATTTTAACCATTAATTTAACGATTGTCATATTCAGTTTATTATTTAAAAATGGCAACATAAAATCAGATCAACATTATAGACTAAAGTCTATGATGCATTCTAAATCTTAGTAAGTCCTAGTTTACAAGCTTTAATAATAGTCTCTATTGAGTACTTTCTCCATATGAATGTATTTATTATATGTACAGTTTTTGCGAGTATATAGTAGTGGAAGAGCTGTATTGCTTTAGCTCATTTTTGTAAAACCAGTTACCAATGCTAAATCTGAATATTTGGAATTTTTTAGGCTTTATAAATGCAATTTGTTGATGTTTACGAGAAGTTATAACAATTATTGTGAATCTTAACAAATGTAAATGGTTTTGGTAAGGATAGATTAATAAATTAAGGTTTGACAGTTGGACATAATTTTTTTATGCACGAGATATGGATATAATATTGAAACTGGATGATAATTATTCATATCAGTTTGATTCCCCTTTTTCAGGATCGGAATAACTGACGTAATTTTTAGCACCATGGGAAAAGTATTACTTCAGTACATATATACACGCTTTAATAATTTTTGTAAGGGGTACAGTGATGTGGTGAATAATTGTTTTTATGACTATGGCATTAGTCCAAAGGTCCTTGCTCTTATTGTTTCACATTTTTTAAATTGTTTCTCTCACATCACTGAAAGAAACTTCGTTAAACCGGAAAAGTGGTTTAACTACACTGAATTGTTTTGTGAATAAAAAAGTTCAAACAGAAATTCAATACCTAGAGACAGAGCACCACCTATTTTTTCAGCAAGCACTACCACTGCATCAAAGACATTATTTCGAAAGTAAATTTGGCCTTCTTAGACCCTTCTTTTGAAGTGAAATGCTGTAGAACAACTACCTTTTTGTTCTGGGACAACTACCTATCTCTGCATCATAATTCATAAAAGTAATTGGAAATTTAGAACGGTGGCATTGTATAGTGCATATTGGAAGCTCACCATATGTATCAATCATCATCATCAAATGTAGTTTTGTTATTTGAATTTAATCAAATAGTTCATATGCATCAAAGAATAGTTCCAAGCTTTATTCATTGCAATGTTCCTATCACGTCATACACACATAACCTTGACATTCAGTACACGGAGGTTAGTTATTCAAACACAAATTGAACTAACCTTCGTGTAGGTACTAAAAAAAGTGTTTTTGTTTATCTTATCAGACTAACGACAAATAAATGATTCG
This sequence comes from Photinus pyralis, assembly GCF_008802855.1. Lineage (NCBI taxonomy): Eukaryota > Metazoa > Arthropoda > Insecta > Coleoptera > Lampyridae > Photinus > Photinus pyralis. The sequence continues at coordinate 44,847,258 of NW_022170511.1, forward strand.
TTACTTTCACATTTGTCATTTAACAATAGAAGAGGAAAATGCACTAGAGGTGGTGCCAATACTGCTTATCACTAACAGATAGTGGCTGATACAGCATTTTATTGTGTCATATGCCTGTTGTAATTATCCTATGGTCTGTGATTATCCTGTTTTAGATGTTGTTAGTTGTTTAGTTGTGTTTCGTTTGGTAGACAAGATCTGTAACTATGAGCAGTAGGTCGGTAAGTACTTCATTTCAAATGAATGTATTGTGCATCTAAATTGTTATTTGTATATTACTTACCGTTTTGAAAGATTTTTTGAAAAGTTCAATACATGAACATTGTGATTGAGGTAACAACAACAAGTTCATAAATAAATAGGTAGATTCATTTAGCTAATGAACCATTCCTAATCTTAAACAGAGGAGCATCAAATATGAGGGTACTGTTCACCAAAGCACCCAGATAGCATGGATGTTAGCCAATCCGTTTTTTTAAATTCTTCTAATTATCGTCACATGATTAATGTATCTTATAGATTGATTCTGGCCGCTTTTTTAAGCATTTCTGTTTCGGTTTCTGTAGCAATTTGTAAAGTTCCAGGATGTGAGCAGCTTACAGCTTCAAATTCGTTATAGGTTTGTTAATAGGTATTTGTGTATTAATTGAAAGCATACATAGCGGATACAGAAATTGGTACCTACTGCCATTGTTTTTCTGTGTTAGTGCCATTTACCTGTAGAGATAGTAGCAATACTGCTTTGTTGGGTATTTTGAGTACCTAAGTATATGGTTTTGTTCACTGTAAATTTTTCTGTTTAATTGTTTTTTGTAATTTGCTCAATGGATGTTTTACTTTATAGTTTATGACAAGTAAAAAGATCATTTGATTTGATTTTACTACATTGTCACATCTGTGTGGAAGCTCCAAAACGTTCATGTTTTGAAAGAATGATCCATCACTTAGGTACCTACATTTGCTGAATTTAGAGAGGAGAGTGAACAGATGCCCAGTCTCACTTTGACTCTCTATTACATATAGCATCAACCATAAACTGGATTCAATTTATACTACTAAAGATAAGAAGTCCATAAAACTCATTTATGCCACGTTCTCTTCTAATCAGGGATCAATTAATAAACTTAAGAAGTGTTTTTTAATTTGTCATAAAAAAAATTTGGAATTAAGTATAACAAAAAAGGACGAGTACAGCTCCACTATTTTATCTACGACAGTAGTTCAAATGTACGCCTGTGAATGACATGATGCTTATACACTGCAAATTTAAAGATTCTGAAAAACTTTACAAGATTTCTATACCTACCTGTACATCAGTAACAGTTACAGAAAATAGCAGACCTCCGTCGTACATTAAATTAACTTAACTTTAGGAGTGTAGGTAAATGAGAAATTCAATGTAGCGTTCGGCTTATGAATTTCTCATTTACCTACACTCATATAAAGAAATTGAAAACATGGAAAACTGTACAAACAACTTAACTTTCTTCAATAAACAAACTTCACTATCAAAAAGACGAACGCCGTCGTAACATCCAACAGCCTGACTGTCAAAAGCAGAGTTTAAAACATTCACAAATACTGTCGGACAACCACCGACAAAGTTTACGATCCAAAAATCACATTTTTTATGATATCATAAACAAACAGCCAATCAGAACCAAATTTGAATAACGCCAGCTTTGAAATAAACTGCGCACCTCTTTTATCCTCTCTTTTTTAACTTCTCTTATCGACGATATCACGTGCTTATCTTGAAACTAATGAAATTTCAGGTTACGCAACGCGATAACAAAATCGATATAGGCGGACGTATTGTTTGGGCTTGATAATAATGGGTCGCCCTATATGTGGAATACCAATTTTTGTAAGTTTAAATTTGATTACTGGTTTTATTTAAATTGATCGCCTTGTAATTTATTTATTTAATTGTAAAAGTGAAATTACATGTTAAAATGTAGGGACATCTGGTTGTATTTGCGCGTATTAAAAGGTGTTATCTGGTGATTTCAATCAGAATTGGAACTCGGTGTTTAATTCAAAACCAGCAACTGTATTTAAGCTTACAAAAAGTGGTATTCCACATACACCCTGTATGTGTTGGCCAAGCCCAAACAATACGTTGTTTACACAACAGTATGAATAAACTAACAAGATTTTTTCAACTTAGAATTTTCTAATTTATTCGTACTTTATTTGCTTCTTCATGTTTTTCTTTTTGTCAAGGTTTATTTTGCAAGGAGAAAAGTATTTCACTATATCACTGGAATTTTAAATTTGAGTAGTTGCTTAATAATCTCAAATATAATAATAATATTAATAGCCTTGCTAAAATATGGTACAATTTTCCACAGGGATGCGATATATGTGTTTGCAAGGAGGATCTTCCAAACCACAAAGGTTCTCTTCAACATCGCTTCAACTTTGCATTATTTGAGTGGACTAAATATAGGTAAACAGTCAGTATAAGGTAATGCCTATTGCTTTAATTGTGTTATACAGACGAGCAATTGTCAAGAACCGAAATGGCATAGAAATTGAGGTAAAACTCCATAACATAGAAACGAATCGAAATGATTTGGTGTATAAGTTTGAAGAAAAAAAGGGTCGTCATGGAATGACGGTAAGTCTGTAACCGAGTCTGTAACATTAAGTTACAGATGCCTTTGATTTTTATTTTTCAGGTGTTGGAACAGCGTGCTAGAGATGAAATGGTACAAAACAATGGGATCAGCTATATCTTCACTGTATTAAATAAGCAGCGATCTAAAAGTATTTTCTTAATGGGTACAATGCTTTTACATCCAAATAATAATTTTAAATTGGAGGATTTTGAAGGAAAAATGACAGAAAATACTATTTTACAACTTGAACCAAGTAAGAGAGAGGTGTTATTTTTGCAATACTGATGGTGGTTGATTGATTTACAGATCAATCGCATTTCTTAAGCTTTCGTTTTAACACGTCACTATGTTGTGTTTATATATAATAATGGTGCAATTATTTTAGATGCCTCATACAGTTTTAAAGTTACATTCAACTTAAATCGTGTAAAAGTGAGTACTTTCGCCATGCCCGTAGCTATACATCTGCAGACCGAACGTCTTGAAAATTTTACTATATCTCGAGAAATGGTGAGTATAAAGTTTAGACCATTTTCATATATTTTCAAAGAATCAGAATTTCGTTATGGAAA
>NW_022170511.1:44850553-44940445 GCF_008802855.1 Photinus pyralis
AGTCAAATTTAAAACGTTTCAAGGGTTTCGTTTCGTAAACGTTCAGGTCAATTGCAGTTAGAAGCTTTCTCTTATTTGGCGTGTCCGTTTTCATACATTTCTCCATTCGTTTGGATGCATCTGAAATGGTAAAGATGACAAAGATCGATATGCCTGTTGGGAATCAATGGAAATAGGTTCGAATGGATGGAAATAGTAGCGAAACTGATGGAAATAAGACGATATTAGTACTGAAATGGGAAGCCCTTTCTTGAAAAATATGCTAAAAACAACAACTTCAAATGCCAAAATACTAAATACAGAAACAAAAAAGATATTGGACCATCTGCATTTTTAAAAACATTCACAGTTTACTATTATGGTCCAGTAATACTAGGATATTATCATTGTATTTATATCGTTTATAAATACAATGATATTATGTAGCAATAATTCCTTAAAATGTATCCAAACTCAATGACCTCCACTTCTTTGCGGTGTCATATTCTGCTTTCAAAGCCAACAGAGGTCAATGACCCCATCTTTGTGTTGACCTTGAGAATGAAAAGTAACAATCTTGAAAATGAAACATGAAACCCAGAAAATAGTGCAATTGACCTCTGACGATCTTGAAAATAAAATACTAAACCGCAAAAAATTAGAGGTCATGGAATTTTAATTACCTTGACAATTCAACTCATGTATAAAAAATCGCATAAGCCGCAGTGCAATTGTCACTTTGACAGCGGCAAAAGTTACCTGCAACTTTTCCAGCGGCAAATGCACTAGTGGTTTTTTCACTTCTTCATTTTCGAACCAATTATCACATTATCCTTTCCCATATGACTAGTTTGACGTCTGCCAATAATTGATTAGTTTGGTGAATTTCTTGTTCGTTAAATTGTCCTGCCGAATTACACTCGAGGTTTGTATTGAAACCGAGTAAATTTGGGTTGTTGCAATTCAAATCTGTTTCCTTTTAGCAATTGAACTCGAAAAACTGTCAACCTAAAAATGCTCCACCTTCGGTGTCGCATTTTTATTAGTTGACAGTTTTTCTCGTCTAATTGCTAGGCAACAGATTTTCATTACCTTAACAACCCAAATTTACTCGGTAAAATACAAACCTCTTGTGCAATTATAAGTGAAAATGAAATGACACTTAAAAATTGACCTTGAAAATAAATGACATTACAAAAATGGGGTCATTGACCTTTAGTGACCATGGTAGTAAAATGTCAAAATGTGACACCGCAAAAATGGGACCGTCGACCTTTAAAACTAATTCCCACCTTTGCCTAGTTTCCAAGGCCACAGTCACTTAACAGGTGACCTTTACCTTGACTTTCCAAAGTCACTACCAGATGGCGAGCGACTTTGAAATGGTCCAGGGCGGGAAGGAGAACTAGGATAGAAATGAACGAAGGAAATTGGATGAAATAGTCTACAACTACACAATGAAAGGATCCTGGAATTGTACATACCACATTCCAGTGTTGGAAAATCGTCCAGAACCTCGTGCTTTCGTTTGGCAACATTAAGGGACAACGGACTTGATTTACATTTTCGAGCTGGCGATGTGGTGGTGGCAATTACTTCTACAGCACGATTGCTATTCTCAGACGCAGATATCTCGGTCACATCCGCACAAACCCTCCAAACCTTATGTCTTAAATCGTCCGAACATGTAATAACAACATTGCTGTTGTCTTCACACCACGCAACACACGTGACTTCCGCATCGTGTCCGCTTAATTTTACCAAAGGATTTGAATTCTTGACATTCCAGATATATCCGTCGTGATCACTGCTTCCCGATAGAATGTAGTTATCGTCAGGACTCAAACAAGCTTTCACATAATATGTACTGTTCTTGTGGCCCACATATTTCATTACAGGCTTCGGATTATAGGTGGCTAAATTGTATACATAAATAGCATTGTCTAGGCAGCTCGCGTACAGTTTTGTGCCATTAGAATTCATTAATAAATTACTATAGCCATACCGTAACGTATCCCCACTATACGGTAGTGAATACTTTGGAGTAGGGATTTTATCTAAAGAGTAGTACGTTTTTCTGATATCCCAAACTTTGATCACTCCGTCGCCTGCACCACAAGAAATTAGAGTATTGCAGTCTTTAAAAATAACACCGGTAACGGAGCTGGAGGCCGAGACCTCACGTACTTTACCGGATACGCGTTGCACATGTGTTAGCGGTATCAAAATATCGGTAACACCGAAAAATTCGTTCGTCCCCATTCGTGTGTCCCAAATTATCAACCGTCCATCTCTACTGCCGGTCGCAAAAATCGAATCGGCGTCCCTACAGCAAGCCACCGTTTTTAAAGACCGTTTATGACCCTGAAACATGCGCACGCATGTCACGCCACCTTGGCTTACATCAAGAAGCGAAGCCATATGATCACCGGATGCCGTTACCAGTTTCATCGCGTTAGGCATCCACGCGATATCAAAAATCGCATTATTATGCACGCTGCAGCCCAAGCGCGATTTGGTATCTTTATTACAGATTGCGATGCGCCCTTCTTCATTGGCAAGGGCGTAAATCTGCCGGTAGCCTGAAACATTCGTTGCAACACTGGTTAAACCACCCGAAGCGACCTTACCTTTAAGGTGGGCAAATTTACAAGCAAAAATCGGTGGGTCGGCAGCGGCTTCGAATTCCGAATTGTCGTACGGCAAAATTCGAGAAAAATCTTCATCTTTCGCACACCACAGTCGTTTAATAGCCAAATCGTAATTGGTCAATCTCGCTAAAAGCATTTCACTATAGGCCATTGAATTATGGATAAACAATGAATTACGTAAATTTACTACTTACAAAGACCGATTTGTTGATCAATTAGACTCTGTACAATACTCATTGCGGCAATAGTTCAAAAACACTTAATTACATTTTCTACGCGGGAAAAGAGTGTAAACGTATAAATAAAAAGGTAGGTTATGTTTACTGTTTAGAGTTGGCGGTTGTGGTTCAGCTCCCATACTGGAACTGCAGCACGGGGACATGGGAGACACTGTTTGATTTTCTGCCCCTGTACCTGAAAATTTAAATTTGTTGATAGTTTCGAGCTTATGGAATCCCATAAGATAATTGAGGGAAATATCGGCCGAATTCATCATTCATCATAACATATTTATTGACGTTTTTATTAAAATCGAGAATGACAATTCAAAATGCGTGCGCATGTTATTTCGGTTGCATACAATTAGGCGTCTTTCAGAAGGATTTTGGTCGTTTAAAACTAGACATAGGAAATCCGGAATCCCTATGTCTACTTCTAAATAAATAGCACTGTGTATGCCGGTTCGTGTGGTGCAGTTGAGTTGAAGTCCGGCTGCAGTACCAAGGGCCCCTGGTTCGGGCATGGAGATTTGTAAACATATAGCAGGTTGGGTTGGTAGAGCAGCCTTGGACAACGACGTATTGTCTTTTATTAATTGGCATCATTCTTCTGTTTCGTAACAGAACGAGATTTTCTCCGATTCACATAGTTTGCATTTATCAACTTACATCCTTGAAATTAACATAAGTACATAGATATGAGTAGCAACGGTAGCATATAATGTCAGAGCCATTTTAAGTGTTTCAATTTAGATTTTCGATTTTACGTAAACACAGCTGAAAATGATCAAGCACAATCTCGAAGAGTTGTGTAAATCTCTTTCTTGTTGCATTAAACTGACGCATTTTGCATGAAATATTTCAGATTTGGAAAGGGTGAACGGACTAACGGACATCATAGAATCCAAAACAATTCATACTTTTTCGATCAGACTTCTCAATCAAAAGTTATAGACTAGAAACCAATTTCGAAAAAAATTCAAAAGGCTGTAACTTTTGAACTAGTAGCCCAATCTTGTAACTGTTTGAAATTATGGATTCTACAGGCCACATTCTATAAGAAAATGTTTTTTTCCGGTCGATCTGAGACAATTTTTTTTTTCGGGGCTCCAAAAAAGGCTGTGTACAACCTTCCTTTTTTTCCAAAAATCGACCACTCCAAAATTTCTCGGGAAAACACTTTTTCTTATTAATTTTGGTGCATAGAATCCAAAACGAATCGTACTTTTTCGATCAGACTTCTCAATCAAAAGTTATAGACTAGAAACCAATTTCGAAAGAAAGTTCAAAAAGCTGTAACTTTTAAACTAGTAGCCCAATATTGGAACTGTTTGAAGTTATGGATTCTACAGGAAAATGTATAGATACACTTAGATATCATGTATTACTCTTTCCCTAACCTACTCAAGTTACTATACACAAACAAAAAACTGGCGTTTCCTAGTTGTTTTCTGTACTAAGATAAAATCTTCCGATAGAGTGCGGTTCCTTCTCATACCCATCGCCCATTACAGCAGTGGCACCATTACAATTTCCTCGCACGAACTCTTCCCAACTTTGACATTCCTTTGCCTTAAAGACACGATTGTTGATTGACTCAATAAAGTAGTGGTAACTTTTTCTGTGGCTGCAGAAGACTAAAACAATGGTAACGTGCTAAGAGTAATGCGATGGCCCCGCTTACTAATATCTTCGAGAGTATAATTTGGCTGCGACAATATCATTGATTTGGTGCATCCAGGTTGGTGTCGCTGCCCACTGTTGGGGTAAAAATCGACAGTTCCCACAGGATTTCGCATTCCAAAGAAACCGCCGTCTGCATGTATCACGTCTACTATTTCCGCATCGGTCTTTCGCAAACCTTGCAATATCGGCAGCAGTTCGAATAGCGGGCCCGCTGGGTCAAGTGCACTGATCCTCTTTACGGTTGCATTTAGCAACTGCGAGATTCTCCGGCTGGCATAGGCCGCTATGTGCGAGCCAAGGGAGTGCCCAATTATGTGCACGTTGGACAGGGGCAAGTTGTTCTCCACTATTACGTCTCCAAGTTCTCGCCCTGGAACCGTAATGTGCTATTTTTGTTGGTTGGTAACCCACCAATTTACCGATGTTTTGCGTATTTTTTGCTATTAGCAGATAACTTCCGAAAGCAATCGAGCCCCAATCCACTTGAATGAAGTTAAAGTCGCCCTTTTTCAAGTACTCATCCTTCATTTGGTCATACCACACGTCCTTTGCAGTCTGAAGGAATCCGTGGATTAGAAACTTTGTCCCTTTGCTACCGTCAAGGTTTTGTAATAGTTGTGGCGATGACGGATTGTTCCTGGTGTACAAGTAGTACTTTACTTGTCCCGTTACTGCAATTAAATCTTATTACTTACAGCGAAATGCAGATTTATACTCGCCTAGCGCTGGTAGTACAAGAAGCACAAGGAACATGTTGCGTTTCTTTACTTGCTTTTAGTAGCAACTAAATACTCACATAATCAGTAGGTAAATACCTATTCGCATATTTAAAATTATGGTACAAGGCGACACTGACCTAATCTCTATCAAATTAATTTAATTTACTTCGCAGACAGTAATAGTCTATTATAATTTAGGGTGACCATTTCTAATTAGTAAAATGTAGACACACACAGATCAAGGTACGATCTATTATATCTTGTTATTCACACGAATAACAGGCTTATTTACAAAGACCCGCTAATTTAATAAACATGGTGATGAATTCTTGAAGGCCAGGATTCAGTTTTTAACATTTTAATATACTTACCCTCGACCACTCTCTTTTGCGAGAGTTTTGCTGAAAATTAGAACGTTATGACTGACCAACATGTTTCATTTATCTCAAAACTCTTCTGTTTATTTACGGTAGAAGCAACAAAACACTAGCAAATTTTTCGAAATAACGTCCCAAAATTTGTGAATATTTTTAATTAAAAAAAATTGTAGGCATAACATGTAGGTACCTATTATGTACCTTATATTAACGGTGCAAGATTTGCGCGAAAAGTGCTGTTGCTTCATGGTCGTAATTACATAGTTTCTTACATAAGTATGGTCGTATAATCTGTAATAGCTGTATCTGATGCAATGTAAAATGTAATGGTCTAATGAATACGTAAATTACAATAATAGACGAAGTGTGCGACATAGAGACAGACAGGTATCGATGGATTCATTGAATGGGGGTGAGCGAAATTAAAGAAGTAAATTAAAATGAACGAAAGAACTAGGTGAGATTAATTGTGATGTTGCTCTGTAACTGGCTTTGCTGTTGAGCAATAAATATATATTTATTTATTTATTTATTTATTTATAGGTTCCTTCAAAATCGGCCCTGTATGAAGCAAAATGTGACTAGGATTATTTTTTCTCTGGTTAATACCCTATAAGGGTTGTAGTTCAGCACCTAAGACATATTTATAGACCTCATAGAATTTAAGAATAAAATAAAAACATTTTTAAGTAGTCAATGTTTTTATAGCTATGAAGAATGTTTAACTTTTGATTTTACCTGTGATACTTCTAAATATTTCTTTAGATAAGTGACTGTGACATTTTTGACGATGTGTAAGTAGGTACTCCATGTATGTTAGCCTGAATAGGTATATGTATTATTATTATTCTACTCTGCACTATTTTAATGCTATTTAGAATTTTAGGAACTGTAGTTATAACGTGAGGGGATGAAAATGAAGGGGATAAAAAGAATTTTTTCAAAAAATAGCTCCTTTGCAAAGCTAGATTCGTACCACCGTTTCAATAACATCGTTAAACTTTTCTGTACAGGGTGTTTTTTTGGGAGCTTAGGTTAAAAGTTTCTGGGAAAGTAAAATAGGTAGGTTTTTGAAAATTTGTACTTAGGAGTTACTCTGAAGGCCGAATCGATGTAAAATATTTTCAAAATGGCCGCACTTCCGGAAACACCGGAAGTAGATAGTAACTTCGTTATTTTAAATGGCAACCCCTATTTTTTATTGCATTTTTGGATTCTACGTGAAATTTCACTTCTTTTGATATCCATATGTCGATATCTACCATTTATGGTTTTTAAGTTATTTTGACTTTAAGAAACAAAATGGCGGATGCAGATGGTACCTTGATAATTGATTACCTACTTGAAAACGGTTGTAGTCATGGCAACCTATTTTTATCAGTGCATAGAGAATGAATAGGGCTTTCTTTTAGTGCACTGAAAAAAAAGTTAAGTTGCGTACGACCGCCGCCCCTATGGATATCCAATTTTATAAAACTTCAAAGACTAAAAACTCAGTTTTTTTAAATGGAATGACCATGTTCTTACTATTCCATGAGATTGAGAATCGAAATGGGCATATTTTGACAATACATGTTCCTATAGCTATCTTTAACAGTTTCTGACTTATTCCCATTTTATTGAATTGACACTATTTTTTTCGGATTTTCTTTTTAGTAGTCGGCCATGATTCTATAACAATTGAATTTTAAACAAATCTAGTGACCCTAATCCATCACCCACTGACTGTTATAGGTTAACATAAGTTTTTCAAAAATCGAAAAACGACTCGCAGTGGTTTCACCTATTTTGGAATTTAATTGTTATTTATGGTGAAATGGGCAGAATCGCGGCGCGTGCTTTCCGTACATTCATTCGAAAACTGGAACTAATGCACTACAAACCCTTGAAGCACAAGTGATACAAAGCTCTACAAGAGAATATTTAAGAAAATGAATTGAATTGCAAGTGCTAGATTAACAAAATAAATTCAATGCAAAATATAAAAAACTTCGTTGAAACATTTTTGGTATGGAATTGTTGCTAGAACAGATATCGCATTACCTCTCTTAATTTCCAGACTTTTACGTTGTTTAAGAAATTCAGTTGAACGACTCGGTTTAGATTTTTCAAAAATTTTCCGTCTTATATCCTTAATAAATGAGTTCTTTATTAATGAATTAATTAGACTAGAACTAGAATCAATGGTATTAAAGAATCCATTCCTTGATTTGTTTAAAATTCGATTGTTATAAAATCATGGCCAACTACTACAAAGAAAATGCGAAAAAAAATGGCATCAATTCCGAGATCAATTCAATGAAATGGGAATAAATCAGAAACTGTTAAAGATAGCTATAGGAACATGTAATATCAAAATATGCCAATTTCGATTCTCTATCTCATGCAATATTAAGAACATGGTCATTCCATTTAAAAAAACTGAGTTTATAGACTTTGAAGTTTCTTAAACTTGGATCTCCATAAGTGCGGTTGTACGCAACTTAGCTTTTTTTTAAGTACACTAAAAGAACGCCCTATTCATTCTCTATGCACTGATAAAAATGGGTTGCCATGACTACAACCTTTTTCAAGTAATCAATTATCAAGGTACCATCTGCATCCACCATTTTTTTTCTTAAAGTCAAAATAACTTAAAAACCATAAATGGCAGATATCGACATATATGGGTATCAAAAGAACTGAAATTTCACGTAGAATCCAAAAATGTAATAAAAAACAGGGGTTGCCAATTAAAATAACGGAATTACTATCTACTTCCGGTGTTTCCGGAAGTGCGGACATTTTGAAAATATTTTACATAGATTCGGCCTTCCTAAGTACAAATTTTCAAAAACCTACGTATTTTACTTTCCCAGAAACGTTAAACTAAATCTCCAAAAAAAACACCCTGTATTATCCAGATATCAAGCACGAAAATTCGATTTTTTAAATGGTAGATGCTGTACTCGGCACGTAAGAAGGCGAAAGATCACGCATCCCCAAAATTCATATTCTATTGATTACACCAATTAATGGGTCACAAAGTCAGTTGACTCCTCCTGCAGTTTCTAACTTATGGCCGTTTGCACCGACAAATTTAAGCGGAGCTTAGCTTAAGTGTAGCTTAAAATCCATGGCAACGATTATTGAGACAATGGTTGCCATGGATTTTAAGCTACGCTTAAACTAAACTCCGCTTAAATTTGTCGGTGCAAACGGCCATTAGTCATCTGCGCATAGAGGCATGGCCCCCTGCAGCCTTCTACGTTCCGGTACCAGTACATAATTTACAACGGAAGAAAAAATTAAGGCGTTGTATAAAATTCCCTAAATAACTAAAAATCAGTGATGGGCACTTGTCCCCATGTTTAACATGAAACTGTTGTTTCTTTAATTTTGAAAAATTCTTTTGCGGTACGGAGGGGGGGGGTAATATTTGTCCTACACGTAAAGAATTATATCCAAAATTGCTTGTTATGCATGCATATAATGATTAGAAACGTGCCATTTGTATTAAATTATAAAAGGTACTTTTCTGTCATTATAGTAAACCTTGAAATATATACGAATCAATAATTTAATAATCCCATAGTGCAAAATTTTTATATTTGCATGTAGTAGGTAACAAAATTGGTACCGAGTATGTTTGAAATACTTTTCGTCTCCTTAATCATGGGTTTGTACGCAAAAGTTTTTAAATTTCAACAGTTCAAATTCATTTCTTAATTCTTAGCCGTGCAAACTTCCGAAACAAGCTACTATCTCCACACCAGACAAACCACACCCCAGCAATTTGACAAAGAACCACCATCCAACTTCAACTCCTCAAAGTTAACCAAAATCATCATACACGGGTATAGGCAGAGTTCAAAAAGGCAGTGGTACCGGCAGATGACCAATGAGTACCTGAAGAGAGGGGACTTTAATATCGTGCAAGTCGACTGGGCGAGTCTTGCATCGGGCAGCTATTTCACAGCCGCTCGCAATACCGCGATCGTTGGTAAGTGTTTACCGCAGCGAAATGCGTTCACGCAATATTCAAGGAGCAAACCTCGGCGAACTGGTAGCGAATTTGCGGCAAAACTCAGTGAAGGTACATTTAATCGGTCACTCTCTGGGGGCGCACGTTGCCGGGCATGCGGGGCGAAGGGTTTTTAAATCGTTAGGAAACAGCAGGGTTGGTCGAATTACCGGATTGGATCCGGCGGGTCCGCTATTCGAATCGCCGCGATTGTTGCGGGGTTTGACGCGGACCGATGCCGAAATTGTTGATGTAATACACACGGATGGGGGTATGTTCGGGTGTAAGAATCCATTGGGTACCGTCGACTTTTACCCGAATGGTGGGGTACGCCATCAACCGGGGTGTTCGCCGTCAGACTTGCGGACGGAACTCCGCAGCTTACATGACATTGGTAGAGTTTCAATTTGATTTTTTTGAGCTAACTGTTTGCTTTCAGTGTTTTGCAGCCACGAGAAGAGTTATGGATACTTTATAGAATCTATTAATAATCGCGTCTTTGAAGGGAGGAAATGTAACAGTTGGCTCAGACGAAATTGTAGCGGCGTTGTTGCGGTAATGGGAGAGGGCTACGTGAGGAAACCAGATTTATTGGGAGTATTTTATTTGAATACTACTCAGTTTTAGCCACTAAAGTTTCCAGAAAATATAATTTCTAGTAGCCAAGCACAACTGCACGATGTTGTCAACGTTTTCCACCTCTGCAATCCGCCAAGGGTTAAATCTTGGACCCCTTCTGTTTTTAGCACATTTTCCAACTTTCTTTGTCCGTGCAAGGCCTTAACTACTCCTACAGATTTTAATATTTAATTCGTTCATTTTGAATTCGGTAGCTTATAGTTCTGGCACCTGAATCAAGAAAAATCTTGATAATTAATGTGCGCATGCGCAATATCAACTTTTTTATTTATTAATGTATTTTGTTGTGCCGACTACTCTTATAGATATTACTGAAGTAACCACTCACCTCTCCCTGCTGCGACTGCTAAAAGTGGACCACCATTTTCTCTTTCCGATTGAAAATAATGAATAAGATTAGAAATAAATTGCTCACTTTTTCTTGGTAAACCTGATGGCATTTTTTTTGTTTTATTAGCCTTAGTCAACTAAGCACAGTTGAGACACCACAAATCAGCCTTTGGTGTAGCATAATTTTTTTTCTTTTCAGAATTATAAATTGCTTTTTTACTTTTATTTTATTAAACGTATTTTCGTAAAAAATCAGTTAACAAATTATCGGTCCGACCGTTATTTTCTAACACACAAGCCAATAACGGCGGCACCTTTAATAAAGTACCAGAAATAATTCTTACAAACTTCCTCTCCTTATTTATATCATACGTGAACAACAGCCTTTTACTTAAAAAACTATCAATAATCGAACAATGACCGACTTCTTTATATGTCTGTGTAAAACTAGAAAACATCTCAATCGAAACACGTAAACATTCATGATTTTTTAACTTTTGTGCTGGAATGTAGACCAAACGAAAATGGTAGCCCAACGCCTTGTACGACGTAATGAGCAACGAAACAACTTTGTTGAACTCCTCTTCCATTTCTTGCTCATCATCCTTCAAAGCCAAGAAAAATTCGAGGCTCGTTTCTTGATTCACACTGAATAAGCCGTCGTCACGAACCGTGTTGGGGTTATACGATCGAGCCGTAGTGAACAATCTTAGAGGTAGCCTTTTTTCCGTGACGAGGTGCTTGGTGAAATAAGTCATGAACGCGTACAAACTGGCGCCGCCTACTAAGTGAGTTCGCGTAAATTCGACGTCACCTGTACACTTTTCGAGGGTGAATACGCTTTTATCTCGAAAATCGGTTGCACAACCTTCGACTATTACGCTCCGACAAAAGTCGGAGTTTGAAATCCTCGTGAAGGATGCGAGGGTGCTCGACATATAGCTCGTTAGCAAATATTCGAATAGTGCAGCGTCACCACGCAAATAGTACAAGTACGGATTAATAAACTTGATTAAGCTGCCACCAATTTCCATGTGACTTCGCGAGGATCGCTGAGACGTGGGCAAATACTCGAAGAGTAGGCGTTCGGTGTCATCTGGGGTGTTCGGATGCAAACTGTTTGGTAACGATAGAACGGCGAGCGCTGCAGATTCTTCGACGCCGTACAAGTAGTTCTTTAGCATCTTCAGGTCGTCCTTTATGAGCTTCGCCTGCAATTTCAGATTTTCGACATTGTCCCCCCTTTTGAGCAGATCTGCGATTTCTTTGCCGATTTCGCCTTTGGTCAGCTCCAAGGTAAGCCTTTGCTCGTCCAGGTATCGAAAGAACAGCCAACGCCTCTCGATTCTCTCCAAGTCGACATTAATGCCTCTCAGCTTGATGCTGCGTTCCAATTTCGGCTTGTTCTCCAATTGTTCATCGAAATTGATGTACGGGGTGAGTAGCACAAAGTGATCCTGCAAGAAGCACAGCGTTAAAAATGATCTGTCATAACTGGCACATTAGATTTGATTGGTAAATCAGTGGATAACAAATGCATGTAAATTCACCCTAATGTCATAATAGACATTTATCATAAAAGACAATAAAGGGATGTTTTAACCAGCGAATGAAAGATCGTTGTCTATAATACGATGCTTTCTCTTATAGCAGAAGCCATAGAAACCATTATATTTCCTCGAAAATTTCTGATATTTAATTTAAACGCCAAAAATAGCAAGGTTAGGTTCTCCCGTCATTTCCAGGAAAACTATATTCTATTCTGAACTTCATTTTATTTCGTGCTCCACATCCCATCTTTAATAAGAATGACAGATGTTATCGGAATGCACCTCTACAAAGAGACATTAAATGCTGGATGGTACCTCTGTTTCCTGACGACAATAACATTCCTCTTCATTGTTTGAATTTAATATGGTTCCAGTGAGATGGCGAACCGCCCCATAATATAATGCTAGGAAGATTGGGGAATGATTGTCGAAAATGTTCCCCAACCATTGTTATTGCTATTACGGCGGTCACCTGACCTGTCTTTCTTTGACAATTTTTTGTGGGGGAGTCATAGGCTCATAGCAAATCTTTAGAAGATAATGGCACTGTGCTCAGAATTAGGGGGTGGGCAATTTTAACACATGTTGTGATGTTACATTGGTTAAATATTATTTATTTGTATGTATTTTGTTCTAATTTGTATTATAATTTTTTTGCAAAAGGAAGGTTCAATTCCGTTCAGATGAAAATCGAATTTTCTCAATACAACTAGTTCCATGCAGATGGATGAAACTGTCAAACAAAAGAACGTTTTGTTTTTCCAAAGCACTCTTTCCAAAAAATGAAAAATTGTATTTTTAGGAAAAATGTGATACTGAATGTGTGATATATCATTATAAATAGAAAAAAGATGTAATCTCAAAATGGTGTCCATAAGGTGAAATAAAGTTGCAATTTGTTTCAACGTCATATTGAAAGTTATTAAAAACGGAATGCCATATTATTTTCAAAACTATTGGAAACATTTTAAATTTCTTTACAGATGATTATTCAGTAAGGTAATTCGCCACTTTGCCCCGATTAAACCAATTTTCTATCTTTTAAGATAAGGCAGATCCCCATAGTAGCATTTGAAAAATGGACCTCAGTGTGAACCTACAGGGTCATAGAATGACCCATTTTCAACAGGCTTGTTACATGTGGTCAATTGTGCAAAGTTTGGACCATATCGGCCCAAGTATTTGGCAGTTATCGTGTTCACGGACACTATTGACCCCCTAAAAAACTAAATAAATCTTGATATTGCAATGTTCAATTGTTTTTGTGAACCTCTGAACAAAATGCTTCATAATTGTCAATTTAACTGACCTTATAGGTAGTCGTTTTAATAGGAACACACAGTATATACAAGGATAACAATTGACATATCTATCCCATGTTACTATTGCATTATAGATCCTACAAATACTCCCGAAACAGTGGCCTTGAATAATTTCAATCGAACAAAAGATGGTTAACAATGAGATTTTTTAGTAGGACTTCAACCTACAATGATCAAGTGGGTCCCGATTGGAGTTCTAAAGTAACAAGACAGAAAACCACACACTAAATCTGCAAGTTAAAAAGTTAATCACAAAAAGTTGTTATACTATCGTAAGGAAGTTTTAGTAATTAACGTAATAAAAAAATTAACACCTGCGCTTTATCGGCGGTCACATACAAGGCTGATGATAATCTACGGGTTACGATTTGAAGATAACGTGTCATTGCTCCTCCGGATCGACCTTCATTCGCTTGCTCTCGGCGAACTCCTCCTTGGTCGGTTGCGTCTCGATCTTGCGCTTCTGGGCGAATTCGAAGTTACCGAAGCCGGCGGCGCGCTCCGACTCGGCGATGGTGTACGGCTCTAACTCGAGCGCTTTCAGTCGTCTCTTGTGGACTTTCGTACGGAAATGGTCCTGCAGCGCTCGATCGGTGATGAAGTAGCGGGCGCAGTGCAGGCAGTAGAATTGCGCGTTACCGGGACGGTCGAAGTCTACCTCCTGGTCGAGGAGTTTCTCCACGTTCTCGGGTTTGATGTCCTCGTCAATCTGCAACGCAGTTACATAAGCGAAACGTGGTTTTTGAGGTTAGGTACCTGATCTAGATCCTTCGTGCGGCGCTTGGTCTTCCATCGTTTGGAAATGTGCGTTTTACCACCGTGAGCGTTTGTACGTCTCGAAACCATTTGGATTTTACCAGGAAATCGTGCGAAAGTTAGTATTTTATACGGCGACCACCAGCCGGTATATGAACCACAAAGGAAAGGTAGATGCGGGTGATTGGTAAGATGGCGCTGGTGCGTTGCGATATTTGAACTGTTACTGTGTGTTGTCAAAACGAATAATGTATTTTTATTATTGATCCCGTAACTTGATAATTGCGCAAAGTTAAGCGAAATTTGTGGGATATCGTCGGGAATAAAAAGTGATGTGTTAAATCGGGCTGTCCGCGTAAATTCGTGTTTTACATAGGTAATAAAAGTAAACCTTTGGCGCCTGGTAATAAGGAGAACCCGGCAGCCATGTTGTAATAGGTCTTGTCAAGCATCATGGGTTAATACAAGTTCGTTAGGTAGAGTTTTTTGTGTAAATCGGCGTGAAGTGATTAGTGATAGCGCATTTTTCGACGATTTCGTTCAAGTTGAGGTGTTGTTTATAAACAGACGTGCGACTTTCGCGACGAGTACGTCGGTTCTGCGCATATTACGGTAAGAGTGAGTGCAACGTCGTTGTAGCACAGGGAGTCGTCAACTGCCTGGCCAGTGATTGCAAGGAGTGTGCATCCCTGGTGCGGGAAGCGATCAAAACAACTCCAGGACCGCGGATGTATGTCCGGCGATCACCTCCGGGTCGTGGCCGCTATCGGTCATGTTGACAAGCATCGATGTTTCTCAGTGACACGTGTTGTACCACCGTAAACAAGGGTTTTGCGCTACTATGGCCAAAATTCTTGATACCGATCCCATTTTATACGCGAAAGAGCGGGACGGGTTCCTCAGAGACCTGCAGCACTTCCACGAGACTCGAGGGTAAGACTACACACACACCCCGCCCTTCCCCACTTCGTCACCTTCAGTACACACCTTCACGTCGGTCTTTTTTTATTGTTCCAGGACGCCGTTCCGAAGGGCTCCTACCATAAATGGACACGAGATTGATCTTTACCTTTTGTATTGTTTAGTCACCGAAGAAGGAGGATGGATCAAGGTAAGCGCGGCACTATTAATTAACAAAATTCGTAATTCCCGGCGAAACTTTAAACTATCAGGTGTTCGCAGCGAGGTCAGTGCTGCTGGTGAATTAATTCTTTATCTCGCGAGAAGCGGCCCGACTCCCCCACCCGAAAACGCACGTGTACCTACTGATATCAGTTCGCACTTTTGCACAATTAAGAAAGTCAATCACCTTCTTCGGAATACCCAATGAAGGATATTGAAATTGCATACAAAGCAATTATTATTGTCTGTGTAACGGTAACAATGCCGTTCTATTAAACCAGAGGAAATTTCCGCGCAGATGTTCCGATGATAACGCGGCGGGGTAAAAGATATTCGAAATCTACTTAATTAGTTAATTGCGTTTTTATTTCTACTAGTTAATTAGGCGTAACCTTCCCGAGACTAGTGAAGATTACTGTTGGGACTTCCTAAATAATACCGAGGGTTCTGTGCGTGTCCAAAGATAATTCGGCCGCTATTTTCGCCTTGGTATTTTTCCAAAAATCACCTGCTCTTGACAGGCTTCATTGACTTGAGAGCGAGATTTTTTCGAGGCTCTCGATTGACATTATTTGTTAACATCGGTTTGATGTATTTTTCCCAGGTAAAAATAGGGTTGGTATCAGTAATATGCCGTCTAGGAAGTGAAAGCCGGTCATTGGTCGTCGAAACAAGTATTATTTTATTGTTTCACGTGAGCTTTGTTATTATTTATATTTTGAATGATTGCAAAATAAAGATATCTGAATTAAGTCGAATTTTGGTAATTTATATGTTAAAATTTCCCTCAATAACGAAAAGCAGATTAAAAGTGAGCCTGAATTCAGACATTTGTAAGTAATACCAGCAATAACCGAAGTTCACAGAATTGAATATATTATGCTCGCCAGGAGAGAATGCCGGTCACAGAACACCTGATTCCGGTCTACAAAGTACAGTCGTATGTTTTTCATATTAAACCATACCGGCATCAAGTGTTCTGTGACCGGCATTCTCCCCTGGCGCCCCTATGCCCTTTTAAATTCTCGAGAAACAGCCTACCATGAAGTTGGTCGCGAAAAAAATTGAAAATGATTTGGTTCGGGTTCTGAATTCAATGTACCAAAACTTGTTTCCATTGTACCTGGTCGTTTTCGAAAAATCACGACCAATTTCAGGCGAGCGGAAAGATTTTGAATATAACTCTGATGTACCAGCACTAGCGAGGGGGTAACATCTTCCCGCAATACTGTCACAAATTGTCTGCAATCGCTTGCAATCCCTCTGATTGCTGTGGAAATCTCCCTCACAGTCCCACAATCGCGTTTGCAATCTCACAATCGCCTAAAGCAATCCCGCAATCGTTGTGACAATCTGACAATCACATTGGTAAAGTCACTAAATATAGAAAGTACCGCAATCCATTGGGCTCGTGTGTTAGAGAGAGAACGCATGATTTTTGCCCAAAAATGGCGGAAGTTACCAGATTCTAGTAACTTTAATGTTAGGGATTGTTCCACCTGTTTGGAGATATCTGTATATATTTTTATAAAACATGACAGTACTATGAAGTTAGGTTATAAAAAATGACAGCTATTCAGATTTTATTTGTCAATTTTTTTAAGTTGGCAGCAAATTTGCCCAAAAATGGCGGATGATTGCGGTACTTTCTATATCTAGTGACTTTACACATTGGCAATCGTGCACGCCCTCACCTGTTTTTAGGTACAATCACACGCCACGCGGGGTTAGGCAAAAAAGTTATTGCACCTAACTTTATTTTTTTAAATGGAAAGCCCTGTACTACTTAATAAAGCCCTAAAGCGGATCCAAAAAAGCGGCACAGCTCCTCGGAGTAACCCTACGCATCATTGGATTTGACTCATTTTCAATTGCCTTGTTACAAGTGGTATATATAGGTATGTTAACTGTGCAAAGTTTGGCGTTTGGCAGTTATGGTGTTCACGGACGGACAGACGGACACCGTCAACTTCCTTATAAAGCTTACATCGCTTTCCTCTGCCGCTTGATAATCTACAAATATAGCATATTAACTTTTAAAAAATATAATACGCTAAACATGATTCAAAAAGGGCTCAAAAAAGATTTAAAAAAAGGTCAAACGATTTGATAAATACAACAAAATTTCAAAAAAATTTTGAATCTTTCGGTTTTTTAAATCTTTTGAATCTATTGAAATCAATATGGAATTTTTGTAATGTTATATTTTGGAAAAGAGGTTCTTAATATGTTAGTGTTTGATTAAAATATTTCAATTTAAAAATGGACGTAGGAAATTCAAAAAATTATAAATCTCAGAATGAACCATAGACATAGAAAGATTTTTCTTACAAGTTTCTTTATAAGACTGTTGAATAATGTGCCGTTTTAAAATAAGTGTACGGGATCAGGTAAAAAAGTTATAGAACCTAACCGGAGACCTAACGTCATTATTTTTAAGTGGAATGCTCTGGAATTCACTTTCTAGAAATATAACACTAAAGAAATTTAAAAAGTGCGATATTAGATTTTTCAAAAAATTTCAAAATGTTTAATTTTTTTGTTGTTTTTTAATATTTGAACCTTTCTTAAATGTTTTAATTCTTTTTTAATAATTTTGAATTTTTTGTTTTCCCTATCTATTGCGATTGCGTTATATATTAAAAAAGGAAATGTTAATACGCTATCTTTTTAGATTAAAACATACAGGGTGTTCTATTTAAAAAATGAGGTTAAGTCCAGTAACTTTTTTGCGGACATCGTATATGTAACCTATTTTGAAAACGACCGATTAACCAGCAAGTAATTTTGTAATAAACATCTTTTCGTGTCTCTTTTCATTCTGATATTGACAATTTTTGATTTTCCCTTGTATCTCTGTAAGCGAGCGAATGTTTTCAAATTTTGATTGTGCCATTTTTTAACATTGGCCCAAAAAGAGCACATGGCACTTAGTTTGTCTTTCGGTGTGTATGATTTGAGTGTATAGCAACTTGAGCAGCTACCAGAAATCTTTGTCAGTCACCCACAATCGTCTGCAGTCATTCATAATCACATGCAATCACAATGCAATCCTCTAAAATCCGACAATCGCATCGCAATCGCCGGATTGTGGTCGCAATCGTAGGGAAATCATGGGGATTGTCGCAATACTGTCACAAAATTTGAGAAAATGTTACCCCCTCGAGCACTAGGTTCCATTGCATTCTTAACCTTTTCCGAAAATCCGGTTCTAAAGAAACGGTTAACCTCACGGAAACCCGAAAATATTTAAATCCCGAAACGATGTGTATTATCATACGATTGTGAAGGTCATTGATGCTGTTTTTGACATGTTTACAAGGTTATTGTGGTCGTACCACCGAGTAACACTATTCAGTGTATTTTGATTCTGAGCTGAAGTTGTCATTTTCATGGAAAAATCATCAGTACACATAGTAAAGTTAGTGTTGGCCGGTAAATCTCCAATATTATTTCTTACAGTATAAATAATACTGGTCCTATGATGGACCCTTGCGGTACCCCTTGTTGAGTTTGAGATGTGGACATTGAAACAATGTGTGTCATTGGTTCTCAATTTAACTCGCAATTTAGGGAAGTTGTGTTTTCCTTTTTTGTTGTTACAAAACGTGCATAATTTTTGCATTGCAAATTTTATTTTTCTTGAAATACCGCCACACAGCACTTGGAGCAATTAAAAAAAAAGTAAAAACCGCCTATTTTAGATATTTTTACGTAAAATACAGCGGCGTAGTAAAAAAAAATGTGTGCACCCCCTTTTTCTGAGTTTTGACCTAAAGTTGCTATTTTTCAAATGCAACACTCTGCACGAGACTCTGCAGCTTAACGTCAATTTTTTGCATTCTTTTTTCTGATTATATTGATGTATTGCAACCTATATTTTTTTAAATTGTAGTCATGGATTCATGGAGATTTTGCTTTGTTTATTGTATTCATGGTAACTAAGACAGCCGCTATGAATCAATGTTGTGTGTGCATTTAAAAAAATACTAACTTTGCCCTTTGGATCTCAGAAAAGGAGGTACACCAATTTTTTTTACTACGCCACTGGATTCTACGTAAAATATCTGAAATAGGCAATTTTTACCTTACATCCTTTACCTTTACACCCCAAAAAGTTAAACTTTCGTTTTCACCCTGTATCTTAGAAGCAAACGTAGCCACTACATTGATTCTCTTTGTACAGTCTCAACTAAAATAGGACACACGGCACATTCATAGGTTTACAATTTATTCAAAATGTTTCCTGTGCTCGTGTGAAGTTGGCGGTGATTTTTTTGAATCAAATTTTCCGAAAAAGGCAGAGGTAGGTACAATGGAAGCAAGTTTTGTCACATTGTAGTACTTTGAAATCAGAACCGGATACATTGGTTCATTTTCAAGCCGAAAATTGTTCGCGGCCAACTTCACGAGAGCGATAAATGGTCCTCCGAGCGCCTATAGATTCACATTTTACTAAGGTCTTAAAAGTAGGAAGCTATGAACTTAAAAATCATAGATAATCTGGAGCTATTGGTTTCCCTTCAGAAAGTGTTAATTTCTTAAAAAATTGAAAAATTGTGGTTTGGATCGTTCGCACTTTTCCATTTGTCTTCTAAGAACTCTAATCCGCTAATCGGTTACCTTGAGGATGAGGATGAGGATTCCAACTTTTGAATGAAACCCCCTAATTTTGAACTCGGATCGTGAAGTTTTACGATCGGACATCTATCAATTAAAGTAAAAATAGTGACACGTAAATTTAATTATGTCGTTTATTTATTTCCAAATAATTAACAATGAATTTATAACAGTAACATTATTTGTCACTCACGAAAACACAATTTATAACAGCGCGAACCGTTTATTACTACGGCGTCGAAATTAGAACTGTCTTGAAACGCAATTCGTTTGCTTATATAGCAAAGAAAGATCTCGAGCGCTTCCGAAGGGATCCAACTATTGTAGAATGTTTTCGAAAAAAACAGGTCATATTTCTCGGAAAGGTCACTTCCGATGACTAATCTTTCATGGCTCCTCGAGGTCTATGGAGATTTATGGAATGTTCGGTACAGTAGGTTAGAGTAGGGGTCTACGGCAGGGGTCGGCAACCTATTGAAACGGAAGAGCCAAAAATTACAATTTACTAAATTTCCCAGTTTTTAAAGAGCCACAAAAAATTTTTGATTCAATATTATAGTATTTGGCTATATACAGGGTCCTGCAACAGTGCGTCGGTTTTTCCTACAAAGCTGGTACCTGGTAAAAAATATTGGTGGTTGCGGATCTACTTAAATTATTTTTGAATGTACAGGGTGTCCCATTTTTACGATGTCAATAAATAACTGATATTTTTAAATAGAACATCCTGCATATTTTCAATGCCATTTGCTCAAAACTATTTTATTTCGCTATTCGATTGTCTTTTGTGTTCTCTTCCATGTTTATAAGGGGTGCCCTGGTTCACAAAAGTACCTACTCATTCATTAATTACGTATTTATGCATCTAAGTAGGCTGCTATAATAAAAAAAACAAGAGAATGCCAGAAAGTAAACAAGTGTCACAAATTAGATAATTATTTGCTGCAAGTGTACCTTTGATTTCGTAAACAAATAAGATTAATTAAAAAGGGGAATTTCGAACAAATGAACCATATCTTCGGAAGGAATCGAAATGTGTTCGAAAATATAATTTTTTAAAACAAAAACTTTGCGTATGTCTAGAAAAGGCACAAAAGCGAAAAGACATTTGATTCGGTCCGAATCGCTTCATACTTTTAGAAGAATAGAGCAAAGTACTCGATGGAACCCTAAAAAAAGAATCGCATGACCCCCTTTACACTTATCAAAAGCTTCAACGCCAAAACCGAGAATCAAATCGGGGCTCTCGTGGTTGTATCTGGAAAGATCTCCTCCTACCTCTGCTGATAGATTGAAACTAGAGGGAGGAGACGAGCAAACAAGAAGAAACTCATGGACGTACTTAAAAGCCCACAATCGATGTGGAGGAAAAATCTTCCTCTATCCGTACGGATGTCCACGAAGACATCTGGGTAAAAAAATTATAAATATTTTACACACAGGGTGGGTCAACAAATACGTTCCCAAATTAATGCTGTAAGTAGTTAAGTATGGAATATCTTCCGAGGAATAAAAACTAAAGTGGTCTTATTATGAAAAATTGATCTTTGAATCGGTGTCATTTAAATTTTTGATTGGCTATCTCTTTAATCGATACCAGTTGTCTTTTTTTTTATACAAGCTAACTTTGAGATAGTTTTGCGTGGAAATCTGAAGTTTGTACTGCATGCTGCTGCAGTGGTCGTCTGGTGGTTCCCGTCAGGTATGACACGCACGTGCGCGCAGCTTTCCCTGTCGCGAATTGTTCGCGTATTTGGGGAGTCCACGAATTATCGACCACAATAAACACTGACGTGATCTGTTCGACACACAATTCGCAAAACGGAGCTTGCCGCGTGCCGATGGGAGGTTACACAAAAAATGCGCGCTTTTTTTTAAATATAAACAGGCGAAAGTGCAAAGATACCGTTTGCTTTAGGATCACCTCAAAAATAGAACGGCAACATAATAAAATAACGTTTCGGTTTCTATTAATAAAAATCGCTTCAGAGACCTACATCTCGGTTCTATTCTCAGTGCAGCTCAGAATGTTGGATAGTATGCGAATAATGCAAGACGGTGACGAGATCGGTCACATTAAAGACTAACTTGCAATTTCTCTTGATCAATACAATTAATGGTTTTTGTACATAAACATCCTAGTGTTATTGGATGCTATTTTTAGAATCGATATGATTATTTTTGAAGGGCACTTCATCAAATCAAGACACCGTCGCTAATCTTTGATAGAGATTTTCCACTGCAGATTAGAGATCGCAGTTATTTATTGTGCCAAATAAATGCACTTAAATTTGTTAAACAACATTGGTCCAAAATCAAAGGCATGCGGTGCACCATGACTGACAGTTGCTTTCAATTCATTTCCAATCATTATTATCGCAGTAAATAAATACCGCTTATTCGTTGAGAAGATGAATACATTATAATCCCCAGCTGCTAATTAGAAGGCAGCATGTCGCAAACTCAGTCACTTATAATATCGGAAGAGCGGAAACCTTTCGCAACATTTTCTAAATTAAAATTGTTGCAATCGGAACTAGGAACGTTCAAGGTTTTCGAAATCTGTCGAGAGACGCTTTACTTGACGGCGACGCTTGTAAATTACCGCGCCGTTCATCGGCACACGGGTATGGGGCGAAAGTCTAAAAATAACGAGTTCAAGGTAGCGCTAGGAACATTGGCCTACTGAGGGCAGGTCCTTTCACTTTTGCCTACTGAGCGGACACACGGGAAGGAAGCGGCACTTGCTCCGAACGCACGCGTTGCGAAATAGTGGCAAGCCAGCTGGAAGCGCTCAGATTCTCCCGTTCCGTCCTTCTGAATAAATATCAACACGCTGGAAGTGAAGCCGTGCTCTGTCGCTTAATGAAAGCGGAACTGAGATTTTTGCGTCATTATTATACTACGGTATAATTTGACTATCCTCGTCGTCAAAACTGCTTGGCGTAGGTCATGGATCGGATTTATTATATTCAAATTATTTTGGAAAATTCCCAGCCTTTACTTTGTAGTGGAAAATCCCAAAAGTAGAGTATCAACGTATCAACTTTTATTTAATGGAGGAGGATACCCTGGCGAAATTTGAAAAGGCATTCTTTAATTGAGAATTATGATTTTTATTGCATTTCCCGCAAATGTTTATTAACCCACTCAGTAGGTATGTAACGAAGTTTGTAAATAATAAGAATAAGTACCACATATAAAATTAAATTAAGAAGTCTGACAATTTAGTACATTTTTATATGACGCAGCGGTATTCCTAAAAATTGAAGCAAAAATTTAAAAATTTACACGAGTAAAAAAAAATAGTAAAACTCAAAAAATACGAAAAATTAAAAAGAAATGAAAATTTAAAAACCGAATATATTTTGTAACAATTCAGAACAGAATTTGCAGTTTGGAGGATGACAATTATGAGTAAAACAATTGAATGTTCGAAATACCACTTCATCAAGTGACCCTGAATTTCAAAATTGAAATGACAGACACTTCTTAGGACTCTTCGGACAATTGTACACTTGATCGTAGGTTTTGATAATTTATGCTAGATTGGTCGAAAAGTTAAATTTTTTTTTTTTTTATTTAGGTGGCAATGAATAAGAGCACAATCGTTCTTCATTGGCTCTAGATTATTAGAATCTTATTTTTCCTCATTTATCTAATACCACATATGTATTATGTATACAGTGATATTTAGTTAGAAGTAGACATAGGGATTTGCGAGGGGATTTGTGTATATTGTTTTCCCTCTGTCTACTTAAAAACTCTTAGAAACGCCTAATTTTATGCAACTTCTTAAAACAAATGAAGATCTGGCTGTCATATTCATTAATTGGATTGCTTTCGCTTCCGTATTTTTATTTTCGTTCGTGCGATGTATTCAACTGAAGAAAAAGTTGATATTGTCAATTGGTATAGTGCCGGTAACAGTTTATGGAGCGTAAAAGACTTACTCTCTGTGTTGATTCCTTTACAATTAGTGGTTTTTACATCCGATGCACATTTTAATCTTTGTGGAAGGGAATCCCATAAGAAGCTTAGGGGGGAAATAGCGGTCAAATTTAATATCTTTTCATCGTAACCTAAAAGCATACTATTTACTGTCGCTTTTATTAAAATTCAGAATGCGTGCGCATGTTATTTTAGTTTTATAAAATTAGTCGTCTTTCAGAAAAGTTTTTTTGTCATTTAAAAATAGACATAGGAAATCCCTGTCTACTTCTAAATGAGTAACACGGTATACTTTAAACAATGGAATTATCAATAAGTATTTGTTTTATATCGTTAACTAAATTTTTTCGAAGCGCCCCGTAAATACTTTGCAAATGACTACATCATTTACCAATCTACGGTTGTAAAAAAAGTACTATAATTTGTTCTGTTATCGGCTAATTAATTACTTTTTCACCCTTCGTATAAATTATGGAAAACAAACTGTTCGTAAAATTCAAAAGTGTAAAAATGTATAGGGAGCACCATTCGAACGAATAAACCGAAAGTGCGCTAAATAAAAAACATGTTTTACCGCTTTTTTTACACTTTCACTGTCAAAAAATAACTGATTTTTTAAATAAAACACCCTGTATATTTTTGCATGTTTCGATTTAACCTCGACATTTAACGCTATTCATTTTTTTATTTTTTGTCAATGTTGTCATCTTATTAATTTTTTTCCCGAAAAATTCCCCATAAACAAGCCGCGCTTTGATGAATCGTAGCTACCTTGATTTGGAATTCAAGAAAAACATTTGATCATTATTGTTAATCAGAATAAAAGGCAACATCTTGATAATAAGAAAGTTGGATTTAATGATATAGGGTGTTCACAAGGAAATTTCAAAGTTCCACTACTATTTTTTTTTCAAATAGAACTACCACTATTTTATTTCGCTATACGATAGCCTTTTGTGTTCTTTTCAATTATCTAAAAAAACTAGTTCATCTTTTTCGAAATTCACCTTTTTAATTATTTTTATTTTATTATGAAATACGAAGTACACTTGCACCAAATAATTAATTTGTGACACTTGTTTACTTTCTGGCACTCTTTTGTTTTTTATTTTATTATCACGGCCTACTCCGGTGTATAAACATGTTGGTAGGGTTGAAAAACGGTTAGTACCGATACCTCGCCTCTTAGATAAGAATTTCTTTGTAAATATTATCTAATAAAGTATAAATAAATAAATAATTAATAGGTAAGTACTTTCGTGAAAAATATTGAATAACCAAAAAACTAGGGGGTTTAAGCACAAGACACCCCTTATAAAAATTGAAAAGAAAGAACACAAAAGACTATCGAATAGCGAAATAAAATAGTGGTACTCCATTTGAAAACAAAATAGTTGTGGCAATTTGAAATTCGGAAACTTTACCATTTCCTTCTGAACACCCTGTATCACTAAATCTATCTATCTCATTATCCAACTTCAAAACACAAGGTCGCTATGGTTCATCAAAGTGAGGCCTGCTTATGGAGAATTATTCGGAAAAAAATTAATAAGATGGTAACATTAACAAAAAATCAAAAAGTGAATAGCGTTCAATGTAGAGATGGCATCGAAACATGTAATACAGGGTGTTCTACATAAAAAAAATCAGTTATTTATTCACACCGTAAAAATGGGACCCCCTGTACATTCAAAAATAATTTTTATAGATGCCCAACCATCTGTAGTTGACATTTGCACAAAAGGTTTTTGTATTTTTTTTATGCATGAGCCAGGAAACATGGACGCACTGTCGCAGGACTCTGTATACAAGGATATACGGCGCACAAAAAAAAACAAAAGTTAGAAACTGTTGCTTTCAACAGGTTGGTGCGCCCGCGCAAACCGCCCTAGTTTCCATTTTCCAGCAAATTTGTCCGAGGTAGCGTGTATTTACGATTTTTACGTATATACAGTGTGTTCCTATTGACTGTTTTCTCACGTTAGCAATTTGTGCCAATGCAATTGTCAAAACAGAAAATCAATTGAGCCATAGACGCCAACACAAGCAAAAAGACTCGTCGTTTTGCAAATAAGCTCAACCCCTCCCTGATCCGGCACTAGTGTATACAAAAGTATAGGTAGTGCCGGATTATGGGTTAGTATTCCGGACTACTGGGTGTGCCGGATTACCGAGCGCCTACTGTACCTGGTCAAGTGGTCAAGGGAACATTTTAAAGGAGGAAATGAGATCGACAAAAACACACAGGCAGTCATGCAAAGCTGTTTCGGAATTTTGTTGTTGTTTTATGTGTATGTTTAGTCTGGCTTGTTTGGAAAAAATGCTAGTGTTCAATTAACCTTTCATTCTAATGTCCATAAAACTGTAGATATCGGACGAAACGAGGCGGATCTTTAAAAAAATCGGCAATGCATGTCGAAACATTTGCGAGTAGAAAAATAAAATAGATCATTGGAAGAAACGTCGTGGGTGATATTTTTCCATAAACAAACTGCGATGGCCTTGGAAAACAAAAAACCGTAACCTGTAACTAATTTCGTTTGGAAAAAAATGAGCATCGGTGAATTTCGCAAAATACATCTAGCCTATTTTAACGTGAGAGCGCGCCGCCGACGACGTTTCGAGAATAATTTACTGCGGCTACGGTATGCGTAACGCTCATATCGGGAATGTAAAGTGCAATAATACAACAAAAGTGAGCGTATCGACTGATGTTACAGCTGCTCCCCTCCCCTCCTCGCGATCGTCGCAATCGTAAAAATTACAATGAAATCTGCCGGAGTTTGTGAATGCGTCGATGCGAAACAGACCTGCCGAGTTCGGGAATGAAGCTGCCGATTGCCATAGAAACTGGTCGGTTTTCTTGCGCCTCATCCCATTTGCTCTATGCTTCTAAACCTATCGTACTAATCGCACGTCGGCGTTTGAAACGCACGCACTGCTCCGCTTCTACAAACTACACCGTAACGGCTTAAGTTCAGTGCCGCTACGTTATGAATCACTCGTTTTGGCCTCCACTTTAATTAGAGCTACCTATTTTCCGCGGTGCGATAACGATCTCTACTATAAAAATGTTTTTCAATTGTCTTGACATATTTTGATATAGACAGTGACAGTATTCATAATTATAGAAACCAGATCATTTCCTTTTTCATAGTAAAACAGCATTGGTCATTGAACCAAAGTCAATTATTGGGGAAAATACAGGGTAGGCCATTAAGTGTGTGGATGGAAATGGTAGGTTTATTAACGCCCATATTTTCAACGAAATTACAATTGTTATACAGGGTGATTTATATCAAAATCGGAAAGGGCATACTCGAAAACCTAGTGCTGGTTTTGATCCCCTCTACCATCCAAATTTTTTTTACATACTTATGTGTAACACCCTGTATAGAAATAAGATTAGAATATAAAAACCAGGAAAACCAAGATATTTTGAAAACAATTAGATATGAGTATAGAACGAAAAGTGGAAGGTTTTTGGAGGAGCTAGAATCCTAAAAAAATATAAGGGTACTCCGGGGTGCTTCATTTAATAAAGCTGAAATACCCTGTAAATTTATTTTTATTTTTTTCATAGCAAATCTATTTAGTTGGCTTTTACTTTATCCAGGGTAAAAGATATAGAGGCTGGAATCCAAATTTAAGTAGTAATTTTGAAAATAAACTGATGCTTGCAAAATTTTTCATAGAATTAAAAAATGCATTTAAATACATTTTTTTAAATGCACTTTTTTAGCGCCCTACTTTGTGAACGCACCTTGTATATGTATTTCAAACTATTTTTAATTCCAACCATATCATAATACAAAAATATTGTAACGAAAAATCTTATCTTCAAAACATTAGGTGACCTCTCAATCGTTGATTCACCCTGTACATTATGCTTCTTACAGATTTTAAAAGAAGAATTGAAATATCAAATAATGTATAGGGTGTAAAAAAATGCAATTTGAGTGTGCCACACCTTTATGATTAACCATGTATAATAATTAAAATGATTACTACCTTAGACATTGAAAAATCCGGAAACTTTTTTCGATATCTTCGATAATTGACCGTTTTCAAACTTATCAGCGACCTTGTATATGGTTTAGGGCCTCTAGGGTCTTAGGTCGCATACAAGTGCATTTCAGAATGACGATTTTTGAACTGTTGTGCTGAAAAATTGGTTTCATAAGAAACATTTGGGTGATCCATTTTTTTTTAATATTCCGTTTATTTTTCAGGTTAACTCCAAGAATGCGTGGTCGGAGCTCTTTCAACAATTTAAGCTGCCCAGTAGGTGCATTAACGCTGGCGTTGGACTCAAACAGCTCTACCTTAGGTAAGTAAATCGGTTTCGTAATAATTAAAGCGTGTTGACCGCAATTTTAAAGGTACTTGGATCGATGGGAAAAGGTGCATTTTCTTGGCGAGGAGGTGGATAGAGGCAGTGACGAGGACGAAGAGAGTAGGCACAAGAGGTGGTCGGCGCGTGCGTTACATTCGGTACCGTTAAGTTATAATTACCAGCAGCATAACATAGCAGGTTAGTTTTGCCGACTCGTCTCGTCGGTGCAGTACTGTCCTCTTTATTTTAGAATCGACAAGGGAGTACAATAACCTCTCGACCGATCTGTACAAACAATCCGATTTTGACCGACTGGTACTATCGCTTCTATCGCCATTACCTAACGAGCAAGATTTCGCAATTAACGTATGCACCTTACTTTCCAACGACAGCCGGCACACCCTCAAGTTGGAGAAGTACCCGAGGATAGTCGAACACCTTCTCGCTCACACAGGCATTTACAATCATAGTAAGTGTATTTGAAATGAGTTAAGCGCACAAATTCAGTCATTCAAATTCGTTAGTCACACTTTGACTACAAGAACCCCCCGTAAATTAGTCACTTGTTTTCAAAATATTTGCCCCCCCCAAACAAAATCTTGTTCGTTGTCATTTAATTTCTGTGGCATGTTGCGAATTTTCTTTGACATCCAAATTTGCGATTTGTCAGATGTTCCTGGAGGTGAATTTTTCATGAAAAATACAGCTTAGACTTGTGTGAATTTCGTATGTCATGAATTTTTCATTTCCACTCCAGGCAAAGTCAAGGAACTCGTACCGCTCCCGCACCTAAATTTCTTTGTTTTAGTCAGCTCACTATACGTTAACATTTTCTTGGCGCAAATAATGCATTTTCAAAGTGAAGTCAAATATTTTTTTTTAGTTCTTTATATCTGTCAATGAACATACAGCAGCTTCTCGTTTTCATTATTGTTTTTTTTCTATTGTTTCAAGATAATATAATCGCCCACGCCTTTCCATATACTGTGCATGCAAAAAAATGTCATATTTGACCCTTCTCCTCAACTATTTAGGAATGCAGACTCAGTTCAGTAACAATGTAATTTATGCCCCAATGGTCTAGTGGCATTTTTTCATTTCTTTTTGTTACAATTTTTCATTTTTGTACAATTTTTCGTTTTTTTTTGTTTACAATTTTTCACTTTTTTGTTACATCTTTTTATTTTTTACCGTTTTTTATTGTTTTTGTTTTTCTTATTATTTTTATTGTGAAATATGGTTGTCCAATAAAAGTTTTTATTATTATTATTAATTTTAGGGTTTGCAACTAAGCGGCTCGAGTTCTATTCTTTGTATGAAAAATATTTTTTTTTACAAAAATGCGTACCAAATTCAGACATGCGCAGTGTATGGAACAACCTGGACGATTTACTCAAACAAATTTGAAAAAAAAATTTTAAATCAGAAATATCAATGAGAAATACCTGATATACAATCTGTGTCAACTAAAATTTCACCTCACTTCCTTGACGTTCATCTCACCCTTTAGGCGGGGTGTCTCTCGAGGTGCCTACTCCCTTAATAAATTTAAACAGTTTAAAATGCTGGTACTGTCTGTATGAGTGTCTGTAAATTATACACTAAATACCACAGTGTTACCCACTGAACTATACTTAACTGGAACGCGTACTGGCAGTCCGTGCCTTAGAAACGTAGCGCGCCGAGAGAGATAAATGCAAGGGGGATTTCTGTCACTGTCACTCATTGGGCAACTGATCATTAATTCAAAACATATCAAGTAGGCTGCTCTATGCATGCGTGAGAGTAGGACAAAGATCCCCCTTGTGCCCCTCTTTCTCTCTCGGATCCCGCTGGTCGACGGAGCGCGCGTTCCAGTATAATTATAGTTCAGTGGTGTTATCCCTTGACAGAGCTGGGTCGAGTGTTCTAAAAGACCGTTCGAGCTCCGAGCGGTTTAATTTTCTCAAAAATACTCGCGAGCATCGAGTTGTTTTGCAAAGGGAAACCGCTTGCGAGTTCCGAGCACTCCTAAACTTGAGCGGTTTAGCGTTAACGAACGAAAAAATAGCTTGCGAGCGAGAAAAAAAACGCTCATGAACGGAAAAACCGCACTTTAAGTACAAGCGGCCGCTCCGAAAAGTGCTCGCGAGCGGATCACCCGCAAACTCTTTTTCCACTTGGAGCGCTTTTTCGAGCGAAACGCTAGCGAGCAGCTCTGCCCCTTGGATTCCTTCTTCTCGAAATCTAACATAATTTAGTGACTGAATTTATGACCAGAGTGTTGCAACTTATTTTTTCTATTTCTGTGTTACAATGAGAATTTTGTGCAACTACTTTCGGCAAAAACAACGTTTCAATGAGTTCCATTGTAACATTGTTTTTGGTAACTTTTCATCTCTAAGTTGGCAGTTCGCCAAGACGTCAACGTCAAATCATCGGATGTGAAATCAAATTACATAAAATTTATGTATTTTCCTTGATTTTTGGTACACGAAGAACTTAATACATTCCAAATCAGCAGTTTACACATCCACCATAAATAAATTTATCTACGAGTAAAAAATTACACATTCACGGAATTTAAAGTTTCCAAATGTCAGTGTTGTGTTTATCCACGCTGCCTACTTAAAATTTGTCAACGAAAATGGTGTTGCCAACTTAAGACATATTAATTCTAAAGTTTCCTGTAATTTTTCATAATTACTTTTTAATTAAATTAAAGCCCCGAAATAGAAAAAATAGTATGAAAAACACGTGTTACAATGCTTTATTGTAAAACTCCTATCTTGTGGACACTCGTGCCACAAGATAGTCGTATTACAATAGGTCGCATTGTAACACTTGTCTTTCAATATACTATTGGTGTCATTCGCATTTGCTAGAGTTAGCCTTCTATGATTCCTGCTACAATAAAATAAGAGCTAAGTGCTACAGCATTTGATGAAATTGGTGTAAATTTGAAACACCCTGTACATGTTCATTTCGTACTGGTTGTACCATGAAAGTTCAACCCAAGTTCAGTTGAATGAAGCAATTTGATTGGTTCACGTGGTACAACCGGCCCTGAAAAGATGACTAACAATTTTTAACTTTTGCCAGGCTCTCTACGACAACTATTTACTAACTGTTACGACAAGATAAGGCAGCATTCATTAGATAGCTTTTGGAAGGATATAATAGAGACGGAGGAATGTTTGGATCTCACAAATGAAAATGATTTCGTTACGTCAAACTTGGACATAAGACGATCGCCTAATTTTAGTATAAAGTGTAATTCAAATTTAGAAAATACATCAACAGCTGAATCAATAGAGAACTCTATTCTTAAGACTGATACTTTAGTTAATACCTTCGCACCATCGACATCTTGTACATTGGACAGAAGAGAATCGTCGGATAGCACGAACGACAATAGTGTAAATTTATGCAAAGGACAGTTTTTTCAATTTTATCAAAGTACGTCCGATAAGGAGTTCTTCAATCTCGGACGCGCGTTAGGAACTCAGGACTATATCGGTCAGAGAGTGCTTCAAGTGGCTTCGATATTGAGGAATCTTAGTTTCATAGAGGAAAACATACCAGTATTATCGAGTAATCGGACTTTTGTTCGATTTTTGATCTTGTGCTCGAACGCGCGATGGATGAACTTGCAAAATTTAGGCTTAGACATGTTAGGAAATATTTCGTGCGAGTTTTTAATGAAAGACCTTCACGCGGACAAAATCAGTATGGCGCTAGTGAGGCTTATAACTAAAGGACTCGAAAGTGACGATCGCGCCTTTTGCATAGCCTCGTTGGACTCTTTAAATAAACTTAGTCAGAAGGAGGCGAATGAAGAAATATTGGCGCGTGCGCTTGATTCTTGTGTATATAGGCGGGTGTGTTCGTTTCTTACATTGCAAGACGTTATGGTTTTAGTTTACACTTTGGAGTGTTTGTACTCTTTGTCGTCGTTAGGTGAAAGGCCGTGTAATTTAATTGTGAATATACACGGCGTAATTGACACACTAGTATCGTTAGTCACAGTGGAAGGTAAAAGTTACGGGCCGAAAGCTTGCATCGGTATGAAACTGGTCGAGACTGTTCCTGGAGGAGGTAGCAATGTGTCTCAAAGTGTATCGGTGGCTAGCAGTTCTACAACACCAACCACAACAACTTCGATTACCACCACTTCAAGTCCATCTTCTACAGTAACAACGACCGTTTCCACTACTACAACAACACTTGTGTCGGTGTCAGCATCCGTGATCCAAACCACACCGACCAAAGCTGTTGTATCAAGCGCGCCGACCCGAAACATACAAATTGCACCTCAACGGGTCATCATTACACATGTAGCGACGACACGTAAGTTAACCCCCTTCTGTATGTTTTCGTTCCTACCATCACAACTTACAGCAACGACCACGTCCACGACTCAAGTTACACAAATTATATCACCTCAACAGTTGGTCCAGCAGCAGCACGCCCATCAGCAGGCAATTCAAGAGAACGAACAGTTCGCGTTGGCGTGGATTCGTGCCACGTACGAACCGTGTAACGGCGGACGAGTGGAACAGCAGGAATTGTACAAGCATTACATTAATTCGTGCGCGAAAATCGGACGAAGAGGCGTTATCGCTCCACTTCATTTTCCCAGATGTGTTAGGTAAGTATTGCTTAGTGCGCGCACGCGTAATCGTCATGCAAATTACATGATTTCACACTTTTACCAATTGGGTTACATACCGTACCAATGTTTGTAATAAAAATATGAGAAGTTGATATTTTTTGTTGTAAAACATCACCAATTTATATGTATGAGGTTAGGTTGGGGGTCAGCTACCTGCGGCTCGTGAGCTGCATGCGACATTTGTTTACTTTCTGGTTTTCTTTTGTTTTTTATTACAGCCTACTCTGGTGTATGAAGATATAATTAATTAATGGGCAGATACTTTTGAGAAAAATATTGAATTACCAAAAAACTAAAGACACCCCTTATAAAAATTGAAGAGAATCGAATATATCGAAATAAAATAATGGTAGTTCCATTTGAAAAACACTTTGAAGTTTGGAAATTTTACCATTTCCTTGTGAACATCCTGTATCACTAAACTTCCCAAGTGTTTCCCTTTACTCGGATTAACATTATTACACAAGTTTATTTCTTAACTTTTGTTATTGATTGGTTTTATTTACCATGGATACAATAAACAAAACAAAATCTCCATGAATCCATGTCCTGCTACAGTGTTTCCCAATCTTTGTCGGTTGGCGATCCACTTTTCCTCATCGGAATAACTCCACGGCTCATTGGTCCAACAACTTGGGTTTTTATTTGGAAAAGTTAGTAGATATACAGTGTGTCCCAGATCGCGTGGGATTGCATGGGTAACTTTGTTATTATTAAAGATAGAGAATTGGTTAAATGGGCAATGTTTTGCAGTTTTGGATGCTTATTTAAAATTTCCTTATGGAAATTCAAAATGTCGCATAGGTTCGACGTAAATTGAAAAAAACTAAAATTGGTCATTTCCTTGAATGTCTTATATCATCGAAAGTATAAGAGATATAAAAAAAAGTTTTATATAAAAGTTACTGTCTTTGATACGCTTAATTTAGAATTGATGTCAAAAAAAAATTTAAGATGGCCACTTTTGAGGAACATTTACCAACTTCCTAAAGTTAAATGGGCGCCATATTGGATTTTTAGATTACTTGATAGATTTTTTAATTCTCTTTTCAACGAGCCATCATAACATAAGATTGAAAATAAGATACCAGTTATATTAACGGTTTTTGTATTTTAATCAAGTAGTCTGTGACGAATAAAAAAAAAAACAATATCTATTCGAGGCAACAAAACAATGAAAATAATTACATCAGATGTTTAAAAAATCAGGGGTGCACACATGAGAGGGGGGTTTGGGCATTACAAATGTTCCTCATAAGTAGCCATCTTGAATTTTTTTTTACATCAATTCTAAATTAAGCGTATCAAAGACAGTCACTTTTATATAACACTTTTTTTTATATCTCATGCTTTCGATGATATAAGACATTCAAGGAAATGACCAATTTTAGTTTTTTTTTTAAATTAACGTCGAACCTATGCGACATTTTGAATTTCCATAAGGAAATTTTAAATAAGCATCTAAAACTGCAAAACATGGCCCATTTAACCAATTGTCTATCTTTAATAATAACAAAGTTACCCATGCAATCCCACGCGGTTTGGGACACACTGTATATTGACAAAATAAGCAACAAGTGATTTCATATTCACTTCACTTAACAAGGTGAAGATAGAATGTACACAGAAACCACTTTAATTTTTCAGGCTTAAATTCATACAGCTTCACTAGAGATTGTATCACAATCCATCAGTATATAAAATTTGGCCCTTTGGTGACCAGCTATATGCACATTATAGATTTTGTAGATCTAGGTAAAAATCTTCACTGATCAGCGCACGCCATCTGTCGTAAATCTTACATACGTACTGCAAGTACATATGTGCTTCGTTAGTGGGTGGTTAGAGGGCGTCTTTTTGTACCCTTCCAGGAAACCGACTGGTATCTAGAGCGTCCTTAGTATTATTAATAGTGTGCACGTAGCGTGGCCTTCGATGATGGGACAGCGTTTCCAGATTTTTGTTTAGATTTTTTCGATCTGTTGTGGTGGTTAATTCAATAGTTTTAGGATTGGGTCGCTGTGACCTACTCATGGGTAGCGACCAACCGGTTGGGTACCGTTGGCCTACGATTTAGTTGGTTCAGGGCTAAAATTTAAAAAGAGATAGGTTGACATCAACTTAATCGGAAAAATGAATGCAAAAAAACTTGACGTTAAGATATACAGGGTGTTGCATTTAAAAAATACCAACTTTGGATGAAATCTCAGAAACGGTGGTTTAAAAATTTGTGTTGACTACGCCACTGGATTCTATAAAAAATCTGTTTTTACCTTTTTTCTATCTTACACGGGTAGTAAGGTATGATAACATTCCAAAAAGTCAAACTTTTCATTTTCACCCTGTATCTCAGAAACAAACGCAGCTATACTTCATTCATTATAAGAAGGTAGTAGATGAAGATAAACACACACAGGAAAAATATAAATCGGCACCAAATTATTGTAAAGAAGAAATATCCAGTACTGCGAACAGAAATAAATCTTTGACATTAACAGTTAATGACACTTCGGCAGTTTAGTTGGCAACATAAACTACCAGCTTACAAAATTTGTCACTCGTTTTATGTTTCAGTGTAATACTGATTCGTGTTTTAACCAATCACAATGAAGGTCAAAGCTTCCCTATGCTTTCTCCCGCTACCTTCTTAAAATGAATGCAGTATAGATTGATTCGTTTCTAGGTTCCTATTAAAACTTTCACAAAAAAGCGGCACAGGGGCGCGAAAACTGCGAGTCTCTAAAAACAGCTGAGATACACTGCAGTCTCAACCAAAATGATTGATGCTTGTCGCGTGCCAAATGTTTTGTTAAATTCAGTGTATGGAGTAATTTCAGTGGCGGCGTTAAAGGGGGCGGAATTTATTGGTTTTTGAAAAAACAAGCTTTGGTAGTGTACCTTAAAAACTAAGCAGGCTTTAGAAATTAATGTTTATTCTTCTACTTTTTGATTATTCCCACAAATAACTGAGTTACAAAGTAAACACCTTTTATTGCATTTTTGGTCTTTTGCGCTGTTGCCATGTTCGCGCAAGTCGTACGTCAAAATTGAGATCGTTGATCTATGCAACTTTGAAAAGTAAATATGAAAGGTGCAAACTGCATTGGTTTTAGTTCTCAAGATATCCCCGAAAAACATCGAAAACAAGCAATTTAAAACACCCTGTACATATCCGTTTTCATTGTAGGTACCTACCAAGCTGTTAATTAGATCCCGAATGAGAGAAGAGGGTAGGGGGCATGTATGAGGGCGCAATTTTGGTGGACCGTCCAGGGCACCAGCGGTCGGTACTCCGCCACTGAATCTTGGTTGCCAGTGGTGCATTGAACAAAATGGTTGCTTATTTGAGCAATGTCTGTAGAATGAACATGGTTATTTATAGAATTTTTGTAGTAATAGAGACATATTGTATGCTCACAATTTCTGTTCCACTTGATGCGTAAAGAGGATTATTTCCATAGCATGCTACGAAATTTTGAAAAATTAGGTATTTTAATTTTTTGTGTGAAAAATTTCGACATTAATAATAATTCAATTTTGTGTCAATAATGCAAAAGTATTTTACATCTGTCATACAGATTAATTTATGTATTCTATTTTTCAAAATTGTGCAAACGTCACGAGTAAAAAGTTTCTTGAATTAGCATCAATATTTCTTTTAATTTCAATTTCAAGTTATCTATTGTAGCAGACTTAAAAGAGTTTGGAGGTTTATTATACATTTTAGGGCCAGAAAAATTAATTGTGTTTCGACAAATTCCATTTTGGTAATTAGGTCATTGTAGTCTTTACTTTCTGTCATAAAAGTGGTTTCCTCTGCATACAAAATTGGAAATAAAGTAGGTGTGTATTTTGATAGATCATTTATATAGATTAGAAACAAAGTGGGCCCTAGTACAGAACCCTGTGGCACCCCACATTTAATCTCTGTGATCTTGGACCTTTTGTTATTTAATACTATCATTTGTTTTCGTTTTGACAGGTAAGATTCAATGAGTGCCAAACTGTTATCTTTACATTTATTAATTAGTATATCATCCGCTTGTATTAACAATTGAATTTAGAGGGACAAATTCTATCAAATTCAATTTAAAATATTGAAGTCAATTATTAGTAGTCCTCGAAAATAATAATTTAAAACATTTTAATTATGGCCGTTTTGAACTATTTGTGCAGTCATTAAATATGGTTTTTTATGGATTGTAGTCGCTCCAATTTAAAATTATTGGGAACCCTGCTCTGATCTAGATGATGACTATGGCGCGCCATCACTCGCTACCTGTTACATGAAATGTTTTAGAACCGCATCGGTCAAGATTGTACACGTCCAGATGGCGCCTGCGCATAGTTGTATCTTCCAAGGTTAGGTCAATGACGATATTAAAACATCTCGTATGACGTTAGTTTTTTTGGGTGGGGTGATTTTACAACAACTCATATTTTGTATTAAAACTTTTTTGTAAATGTTTAGTTACAATTCACAGATCATGTATTTGCGTGACGATTATTAGAATACACTAAATCACGATTTATGCCTTTTACTATTTGCTTAATTGAGTTTTTAAAATTTTTTTAGATCAGTATTTGGTGGTACAGTGGGACCGAATCCAGTGAAGGGTGTAAGTGCCACTGATGCACAGTATTATGAAGGAATAAAGGTGCGAGTCCAACCCCTTGTAATAAGTGTTCAATCAATGTCTAACCTGTCAACAACTCAAT
The DNA here is from genome assembly GCF_008802855.1 of Photinus pyralis. Lineage (NCBI taxonomy): Eukaryota > Metazoa > Arthropoda > Insecta > Coleoptera > Lampyridae > Photinus > Photinus pyralis. Next base: position 44,888,186 of record NW_022170511.1, read on the forward strand.
CTCCAGTTAAAGGCAGTGTCCGGCGTAAAAGTCAAAATACCTCTACCGGAACGTCCCCTTCAACAACCCAAGTTCCTACAATCACTCTACATGCCGATAGTACCGATACTCCTCCGCCCTCTCCCGCTTCACCAATATTGAAGGCACAGCTAAGTGCGCCTTCAAAATCACGAGAAAACACTGTTATTAACTCGACTGTTAAAGGAGATATTAAAAGTCAGGTAATTGTTGTTGGGTTTAGATTACTTTATTCTATCACTGTCGCTTTTAAATCAAATCAGCAATGTTTCACAAAACTCCTCCCTCTCCCCTCCGCCATACGATCGCTCATACTTCAATTTTGGTAAAAGGTTATGGCACATCCGCATCTTAGTCAAGCTCTACTTGGCAGCAGTGGTAATAGTAATAACAGCGGTAAAGAATCTCAAACAAGCCCGAGTAACACATCACTCATCAAAACTTTACTCGCGACTAAGGTAAACGACTGCATGTCTTCTATCAGCATGAAGAGTTCCATGGACTGCCAATCTGTAGTGCAGGTAACATACTAATCACTAACAACCAAACTTTGAAAAAAAACCATCACACACACACACACACACTTCATGTCCTACAGGCGCACGAGCACGAAGAGTGCTTTGTGCAAATCACATTGATGTATATTTGCTTTTTCATTGGGGGTGCACATCTTGGAACATGTATTGTCTATGCCAGATATACTTGGGTATTACTGTTGTAAAATTAGCCATGGTCTGTGACATTAATTTGACAGATTACAGTAGGCCCAGTAGACAGTAATGTCTAATTTTTGATTGGTTGTCGAGATCGGCGGCCATGTTGCATCGAATATATATATTTATATAATATTGTATTGTAGTGTACGCAACACATGCCATATGTGTATGGCGTGGTGCCTACTTCTAATTTGAATTTCAATTCAAAATGGCCGCTCAGCTCCTTTTGTCGCCACTGTCGCTATAAAGTTACTGTGGACAGAATTGGAGACATCGGTACCTACTCATTATAACCAAATGCCAATTAACTGTTAGTTGATGTTGCCTGAATAACCAGTCATACCCAAGTATATTTGGTTCATAGTATATCAACATTCACTGTAATATTTAAAAAATCAAATAGTTCACAGCCTATTTGTGTAACTGTGGTGGAAGGTTCAAAGTAGTGATTGCCCCAGTCAATTAGTGGTTAATTGTTAAGTTAATTTTATTTTATCTGGCATTAGTTATAAGTTAGTAAAGCAATCTGAAAAAAGCTCAAGCTGACTTAATGTAAGAAAAGTGCTGAGTACTTTTTTTTTACATTAGGCCAATAATAAAGGCTCACTTGCAACCATTTTGATTCTGCCATCAATACTTTTCATATTGTGGAGCTAACTTAAAAAGAGTAGATCATGAGGTTTACTCTGTTGCACTTAAAACTCCTCCCATTCCATATTGACGTAAAAATTTTAGTAGAATTTTACCCGCGTATTTTAAATGGTTTTACATTGCATGTACAAGATCCCACATAAGGTTAACCTTTGCTTAATCTTAATATGTAACCAAACACATTGCCAATAGGTTGCCTAAAAATATTAAGTTAATTAAAACTAATGTAATTAATATTTCTGTCTGCTTCTATCACATGGGAAGAGCGCATGCGTACACCACGAGCAGCTGTTACGCTGTGTCCTCTTGTCACATGAAATAATGGCCCGTATGAATAAAAATAAGCAAATGCTTATACTTGCAAAATTCAAAGTAAATACTCGTAACTGCCCCTTCATGCTGGTCTGTTTAGCAGCACTGCACTGCGTCCTGTGCTGCTGCTCAGAAGCGCTGCTAAGTCGCCCAGTGGGAAGGAGCACTTACGAGTATTTACTTTGAATTTTGCAAGTATAAGCATTTGCTTACTTTTATTCATACGGGCCAATATACATGTTTCTCTCTCGCGCTTCACTTGAAATTGCGACAATTGTACTGTTCCGTATGAAAGACAGTAACAGCTGCTTGGGGTGTATGAGAGTGCGCATGGACTCTCCCCATGTGATAGAAGCAGATAGAAATATTAATTTCATTAATTTTAATTGACTTAATATTTTTAGGCAACCTATTTGCAATGTGTTTGGTTACATATGAAGATCTATAAAAAATGTATTTCACTCTGTAAACAGTTTTGACCTTATGTGGCATTTAACACTAGATTTTTTTTAATGAGTTTCGAACCAATTAAAAGCTTGCAGTTCAAATTCAATTTTAGGGTTCCATTAATTATAGTAACCATCGGAATGACCAGATCTTTAATTTATTTTCACTTGTTTTGGAATAAGGTGGAGGGAGTCTAGGTCCAACAGAGCATGGGTTTTTAGACTGAAAGGAGTAGTGGTGATGGACATGAAGGTGTTTGTCTTCTCAAAACCATAGCAAGTGAAGAATGAAATTGTACACTTTACCACTTAACTTTTAGGGGAAAATATCTGACATTTAACAATTCTTCCTGTTGCAAATTAACATTGTGCGCATTGTAATTATTGTAATATACTTGTCGTGACTTTGTAGATTTGTGGGGCATGTAACAAATGTGGTAGTTATTTGTTTTATAGAAGTTGGTGTCTAACCAGTTAATCAAATAACTCATAACGCACCCGGTTACTGTATCGTGGTACTAAAATCGGTTTTCTTAGGTTGCCGCACGTCAGCAGCAGCAGAGACTTTTAGCGCAGCAGACGCCACAGAGCTCTAAGGTTTCACAAATAAAAGTTGAAGACAAAAAATCATCCCGCATTAACGGGACGTGCCAGTTTTTCGGCGAAGACAGTACGGATGTCTCGTCCATACCGGCATCTGTCAATTCGAATTTTGGCACAGTAAAAAGGGAACCTCCCCAACCGCCTCCGCCTCCTCTGGCACCGTTAAGTAATTCGCGGGCTCTCTTGCACCGAATGGAAAACGATGACAGTGATTCCACGGGCAATAACTCCTTAGCCTCGAGTAGTGGCATCAATGTCGGTATTTCCTCAACGGAAGACGGGGAAAATAGTCTCACCAGCTTTGAGGGGCTTCTCAACGGCGTACCTAACCTCGATAATCCGTTGAATTTAAACGATGACAGTAATTCAAAAGACTCGCTCAAAAGCTTAGGTGCAAATGTTATATCTAGGAATAAGCCGTTAATGTTAGCCGATTTACTTGAAAAAAAGGTGGAGAAAGATCCGCCTATTTTAAATGGTCTACTCGCGAAAGAGCTACGAATTGGTGATAAAGGGCTCGAGTTGGTTGAGAATCATATCGATAAGGTTCTCAGTAAAGAGGCCACAATTGATCGTGTCGCATTGGCGGCCGCAAGAAATGTCGAGGAACTGTCAGGGAAACACGGTCTGAAACGATGCGCCGATGACGAAGAAGAGGATGAGGTTATCAATCCGAAGAAAATGAGGTTCCCGGGGAACGAGTTAGGTGTCAACGGATCTCTCAACGCGAGCTCCCCAGCTCCTGATTCCGTATCCAGCTCGTCAAACGGCGAAGAACCGACCGCAACCGTTTCCACCGCCGCCGCCAAATTGTTCGCCGATATCGCCGCAGATATTCTCGAGGATGAGGAGGAGGAGTTCCTGCAAGAGGCCCAAGCTCAGCAGGCTGTCGAAGAATCGGGAGTTGTGCAGGTTATTCAAAATAACAACGTACAATCGGTCTTTGTGGATCAGCCGCAGGTTTGTTTTTGTACTGAAACGTGTGGAGTTTGATTTTAATTCGTAGCCACAGGTTATAGTCTCCGCCCAGCCTCGTCAGATAATCGTTACGCAACAGGCCAATCAGATGGTACTCCCAGCCGGTGCACAATTAAAAGCCGGTCAAACTGTTATTGTACAAAACACCGCCCAACAGAGACCTCAAATGGTTTTACAGCAGGCAAACACGGGGCAATTCTTGCTTTCCCCCAGCATACAAGGCCAAATGCAACTAGTCGCGAGCACAACACAACCCGGCCAATACGTCCTGCAAACTGGAGCGACGCAAGGGGCTTACGTCGTGGCGCAATCGCAAACCGCCATGGTACACGGGCAACCGCAGACGGTTTTAGTGGCACAAACCGCTCAACAGCAAGGCTCCCCGGCTAAGACCATTATTATTCTGCAACAACCCAACACCTCGGCCACCCACCATCCCAAAGTAGTAGTCACACCCCAAGGGCAACAAGTCGTCGTCACTCAAGTCCAGAGGCCTCTGTTGCAAACGGCTTCTACGACCCCCAACATTGTTCCTACTCCGACGTCGACGGTTATCAAAACCACAGGCTCGGTCGCGGTTAGCCAAAGCGTCGCCCCCACCACTTGTACAGTAATAGAAAAAAAACCGGAGGATCCCAAGCCAATCGTTAAACCAAAAATTGTAAGGGACGTCTTGACCCCGTTCGTATGCGAGTGGGGCGACTGTCAAATGTAAGTTAACAATCGAATTAGCGCGACACGACACACTTTTGTTTTAGTGACATTAAATTTAAGTCGGCGAATCAGGTTTATCTGCACGTTTGTGCGGCGCACTGTCCCGAAACCGAAGAGGAGCTGACCTGCCAGTGGGACCGCTGCGACAACATGAAACGGAAGCGATTCTCGCTTATGACGCACATTTTTGATAAGCACTGTAACTTGGAGGTGAGTGTCGCGCCGAAGCGCTCTCGTCGTAGTTGACCCTTGCGTTTCGCAGGCGATGAAGCAGAGCCAAGTCAAACGAAAACATCAATCGCAAACGGGTAAACCCGAACCTCCGTCTCCTAGTCCGGTGGCGCCGCACCCCGGCTACGCGCCCGACGCCGCGCTGCACGCGATCAAACGTCACGCTTTGGAGTTCGTGAATCCCAAGGAATTGCAGGTAAGATTTTATCGTGAGGGGTTTAAAGGTACTATGAGCGCTTTCTTTACTGTATCTTTTGATTTCCTCTTACGTCAGCAAGGGACGGCTAAACAAGGCACTGTCACTGCTTCTCCGTCTGTGCCCAGGTCTGGGCCTACGTCTACTGAGCAGGTGAGGTGTTGGTGAAGTTGTCCGTTGCTTTTATGCCTGCTTTTAGTTAGTTTGTAACTTATTCTATTTGAGTTTGTATAAGTAATTGGAATGGGATTTTGAAGGTTTGCTTTGAGTAGGTTGTGATGTAAATGAGTCAATAAAACGAACGCGTTTGTCGGTGTTTTTGTTTCATTATTTGTTATTTCATCGCCCAACTCAACATCTCCGCCCATTCAAAGTTTGTATTGTGTTTTCTTCTCACTGGGCGGAGCTTCAATGTTCATTGTTGTTTGTACTACTCTCTCTCTCTCATATGAATTGTATTTGGGCATGGAAAAATATGGTGTGTACATAATATGTGTGATGTTTTGAATATTTCACTTAAGGTGGGATGAGCACTGGTCCATTTTTTCTGAGGAAATTAAGGGGTGGTGTAAGTCATCAATTTTCAAAGCGAGGATGGTAAACATAAATTTATTTCGGTCATTTTCCAGAACAGCTGTCATTATCTGCAAACAACTGTTGTTGCTCACTATTTATTTGTTACTTCACTGACTACAAAGATTCTGGTGTTTAACCCCACCCAAAGGAAAACTTTATAACTTGCATGAACCTCCCCTTGTGGTTTGGTTTCTGAAAGTAGTTGTTTTCCTTTTTCTCCCTTTTTTTTTTAATTTTATTTAAACCTTTTCTTTCGTAACTTTATGCTTTTAATGGAAATCAAATAGACTATTATTATTATAAACAAATACAAAGATAGCCCAATGTACTTTTGTAGCTACACCTATTGTATGTATCAACAGGGAATAGTACAAGCAACAAACAGTTTCTTTATTTTCTCGTTCATCAAAAATGATTTCATTAGTAATAGAAGTGTGCCATGTATGCTACCCTGAGCAACTCCTTTCACTATCTTAAGAATATTAATAATTATTCCTGTACTATTCAGTATAGATGCACAGAAATTGACCACAGAATACAGTAACAAATTTGAATATCGAACCAGCATGTGAAAATGCCTTGTTTAATGCCTGTAAAATCAAATTTGCGCTTTTTTTTGGTGTGATTTTACTGTTGGTAGGCGATTATAGTTTTGTGTTGTTCTAGAGGTGTTATTTTGTTGTTTGTTCAAGGATGACAACGAAGGGCCGGTCACTAAAAGCATGAGGCTGACAGCAGCTTTAATTCTTAGAAACCTGGTTATTTACAGCAACAACTGTAAAAGGTAAGTGGCGGCGCGGTGTGTTCGGTGAAATCTATATCGACTGTTTTAGGTACTTACGGCATTATGAACCACATTTGGCGAATGTTGCACTTAGTAATGTAGAATCGTCACGGACTGTAGCACAAATATTGTACGACATAAGTGATAGTGTGACTCGGAGGTGACCATCACGGTTAACGTGGACATTGAATTAAAAAGTGGCGTGAACTTGTCCGGGCGATAAAGGGACCCCCGCATGTGCTTAACGATTATTATGGAAATGTACAAATGTTAATGGATAAGTCGTAGTAAAAGCCTAATTGTTATTTTTATATAATTTGATAGGTAAACGTCGCTTTTAAAATATGCAAAGTAGTTTAGTTTAGCAATGTTGTAAAGAAATATGGTTTTATATTTCGTGCAATTTTTATTTCTGAAAAATATTTATTGAATTTTTTGTGTAGAGTTGTAAATAACAATGGACATTTTGACTTGTGCTATATTAAGAATAAGGTACTTGTTAAACAATACTTGTGATAATGAAGTACACGGTTTAACAGTATTATAATGCAGGCGATAAACGTGACATTTCTGAATCTCGTGTCCACTCTTGATATACCTATTGAATAGAAACTAACTCAGTATATTTTCATGTGTTTTATAGCAGCATCATCATCCACTACTTACCAGAATGAAAAAGCACTGTAAAATGTTTACAATTATAAATAAACTGCGTTTACTGTATATACATCATATATAATATTTGATCTATGTTTCATGTGTATTTCTGCCATTTTTATTAAACAAACAACAATTAACTGTTATGGTGTGTAACAGACTCAGGTTGCAAAGCAAAATAAAGTTGAATGACATTCTATTTGTTATCTGTCATCTGCTATCTTTTCTTAGTATACGGGGTGATCCAAAATGACTGCATGACATGTATAAATAATTTATTTAGGGTGCGGTCATAGATTTACAATGATTGCTATTTTTACTGAAGGCATTTTCGTAAATTTTGATAGACCTATGTGCGCATGTGTTAATTTTACTGAGATTTGCTCAGTTTACTGATGTGAAAAGGTGATGTGTGTGAAGTTATTTTCAATTGTTCACATGCGATAGTTCTGACTATTCTCATACTTTGAGACTATATAATGTATGTACACTCTCTATCACATGTGATCAACGCCACATATTTTCCTGTCGCCTATTTTTTTTACAAAAAACTTGGGTCTAAACACAAACACCTTATTAATAATTGTACTAGGCGATGGGTATTCATTTTAGCAAAAATCATAGTACGGTTTTTGATTTTAGTACCCATGCTGCGTCCAAGACAGTGAGGGTCAAGGGAATGGTTCAAAAAATGTGGAGCATACATTCGATCTATTCTTTTAATAGAAGTTTCGAATTGCTTTATTTAATTTTTGAAAAAAATGAACTTAAAAAAATTAGAAATTTAGGTGATCATATAAATTTATTTTTATACAAGGGCCTGCAACAGTGCGTCGGTCTTTCCTAGCTCATACCTGGTACAAAAATGTAACAAAAAGCTTTTGTGCAAATGTCACTATGGATAGTTGCACACCTACACAAATTATTTTTAAACGTACAAGTGTCCCTTTTTTTATGGTGTCAATAAATAGCCGATTTTTAAATAGAACATCCTGTATATATACATTGAAGCTATTCACTTTTTGATTTTTTGTCAATGTTTCTATCTTAATTTTTCCGCATAATTCTTCATAAAAGCAAACCTAACTTACATTGATTTTGATGTTAAGAGATGCATTTGATCATTAATGTTAATCTGAATAAAAGGCAGCAGTGGCGTATTTACCGGGGGGATGAAGGGGATATATCCCCCCCACAGAAGAATTGAGTTATCATCATATAGCTATTAGGTATTTAGGTAATACTCCGCCCACTTTAAAATAAAGGCAATAATATATAGGTATATATAGAAAGTAATTTTGGTTTTGGTTAAAGTCTAAAGTCACTAAAATCTAAATATTCTGTAGTATTCACTATTCAGTGAGTGATCAGTGTTGGCAGTCAACGATTTGACTATTCGGCATCGATCGGCAATTCGCTACATTGATGCCCAAAATAACAAATAGGTATCAGGTACTTAGTACTGCTACTGAGGTGAGGTACCTGCGTCCTGCCTTTCACGAAATGACGAAAATAAGAATTTTAAAAACAGGAATTTTTTTGCCCATAACTTTTGATGGAGACGTCTAATCGAAAAAGTACGAATCGTTTTGGATTCTACGCACCCAAATTAATAAGAAAAAGTTTTTTCCCGAGAAATTTTGGTGCAGTCGATTTTTGGGAAAAAAGGAAGGTTTATACACTGCCTTTTTTTGCCCCGAAAAAAAAATTGTCTCAGATTGACCGGAAAAAAATTTTTCCTTATAGAATGTGGCCTGTAGAATCCATAATTTCAAGCAGTTCCAAGATCGGACTACTAGATCAAAAGTTACAGTCCTTTGAAATTGGTTTTTTGCCCATAAATATACCTATTATTCAAAGTTTTCGTTGACTAATCAAAGCAAAAGCAATAAAGGGGCCTGTCAGCAGTAAGAAATAAAATACCGTTCTAATCTAATCTTTTTCGCCTGTATAATAATAAATAGATAAATGACTACCAGCAACCTGCAACCCAATTTCTATTTCTTACCCCCCCCCCCCCCTTATAGTACGCACTGGGTAACTGACTGTATGTGCCACGAATTTGTTTAATCCCCCCCAGAATAAATTTCTACGTACGCCACTGAAAGACAGCCGCACCTTGATAATCAGAAACTTGGAATTAGTGATACAGGGTGTTCACAAGGAAATGGTAAATGCCATACCTACTTTTTTTCAAATGGAACTATCACAATTTTATTTGGCTATTCGATAGTGTTTTGTCTTCTCCTCAATTTTTACATCTTTAGGTACCTAGCCATTAATTAATTACATGTTTATACACCAGAGTAGGCAGTAATAATAAAAAACAAAAGAGTGTCACAAATTAATTATTTACTGCAAGTGTACCCCCAATTTCGTAGTAAAAAAACTAGTTCATTTTTTTCCAGATTCACCTTTTTAATTAATCTGATTTTATTACAAAATAGGAAGTACACTTGCAGCAAATAATTAATTTGGTCTCGCCAACTTGGGGCGGAGGGAGGCCTTTCCTTTAGTGGCCACGCTAAGGGCAAAAAAAACTCAAGTGCAAGCCTGAACAGCTTATGCCGATGGGCTGAATGATCGAGGAGGTAGGCTTAATGGTAAATAAAGTGAACTCTGAATACCATTAAACTTTCAGGTTCAAATTTCTTTTATTACGATATGGAACTCGGTCATAGGTTTAGTTTGAACTAAAAACAAATTACAACCTAGGGGAGGTGCCTGTGTAAGAGCACCAGAGCATGGTTTGGAGACTGGAAGACTTCTGGATAGTCCACCCAGTCTTCGGATGGCAAGCGTGTTGGCGACGAGAGCCAAAAGACCTTAGCTGTATCGTGCTGCCATGAAACGTTTACATTGGCTAAGGCAGCAAGGGGTCGAACCATCACAGGCTCAAACAGACAAAAGGAAGAAGAGAATTGGCGTAAAAAAATTTTTCCTACAAAAAATTAATACATTTTTGCTCTAAAATAATTTAGGGAGCCAATAATCGCATGTTATGAATTTTATATTGAAATCCCTATGATGCGTTACGCAAGTCTATTAATGAACAAAAAAATTCCAGGGTTTCCTTTTCACTAGATAGTGCTAATTGTGTTGCCTAAACACCAGGTGTTTTGTTTTTTTCCAGGTACAGTGTAGTTTACGATAGTTTCCCCTTCCTACTCTCTTTTCATTTTGAAATTGATTTATTATTTTGGCTTATAAATACAGATTTCGCCTCGTTTTCCTTCCATACGATATACATACATAAAGGGTATTCGTCCAAGAAGATGCAGCATGTCGTACAAATTAAAATCTGTTTTTTTTGGGGTTTTTGAACTGCAATTTACTAAAGGTCTCTATTGCAAATTGAGGAAAGTCAAACGTGTGCTAGAACCATTGAATTTATAACTACTACCTACATATAAATTCAATGCTAGAACTAGAATAAACTTGCGTTAGGCAAATAAAGAAAAACAAGTCAATTTTACATTGATTTGGGTTAATGTCGAAGCCGTAAAAATGAGCGCTTAACGAAATCCTCCCCTTGTAGCTACAATTTAGGTCAAGAAGTTGATAAAATCGATACCAGTTCAAGGTACTTTTAATATTCAATTGTTTCAACGGCGGCTAGATTTGAATCGAATCGTAGCGCAACCGACGCCGGCTCGTGTAAACACGACCTGCTGTAATGGAATTTCATTGACGCGCCATCTATCAGTCTCGATATGTCGCTCTTGCGTTCCAGATTTTGTAGTCCCTAAACGTCTTTACAGCACAGAAGACACTTATTTATCGTAACGATCTTATTTCCGTTTGTTTGTTTATTTATTATTTAAAAGTATATCGCGATGCAGTGGTAAAATGTCCGTTAGTGACCGCTTAAGACCGTTTGTGTGAAAAGTGTCCGGTCCGCCGTGTGTTTTCGTTTTAAAGTGGTTTTCCTTTAAAGGATTGTCTCAATTGCTCAGGTACGTACAATTTGATGACGTTCAATTTTCTGCATCTAATTTCCCATTAAAAAATATTAAAAATCGGTTAAGCGATTATAGCCGGTTATGTGTATTAAACGTAGAGGAACCTACTCTAGCCGTCGCTCAAGGTCGTTTTAGGCACCTGTAGGAGTAATTAGAGGAATTTCCATTTGGAAATTGCCCATTTAATATTCTTAGCCGCTGCACGATTGTTTTAACGAGGATGAGTGATTAGTACGTAAGTTATTGTTAACACGTCATTCGTGTATCGTGTAATGAAAAAAAAGGCGCGATATCAGGTTATGTAAATTGAATACCTACGATTTTCGATCACGCTTTCCTTATTCAGGGATGAACTTACAGCCCAAACTGACCTTTTGCTTAGATCATTTGGAACGATTTCAAAGAGGGTTATGGAAGGGCACATTTACCATCGAAATGTTCTATTCCAGCCGATTTATTTACATTGGTCGTCGCTGAGCTGCTCAAGGTTTCGTATTTAAGGCCTTTATCTTAATGATAAAAGATATCCTATATCCTTGTTTTCATTAAATATTTTCTAGGTCGTGAAGTAAGAGTAATCCACGCCCACCCCTAATAAATACACACAGTGTGGCTTATTACTTGTTGATGTAGTGTGAAAAGTTTCACCAGGCACAAATTCCTTATGAAATCCCTTGAAGTCTCATCTTCAAAGTGTGTTTCATGATTAGTGCCACTGCAAAGTCACAGCCTTGTTGTTTTATGATAACTGCGATATTCAATTTTTACTGGGCATCTACTTTTTGAAAAAATGACGAATTGCGGCCAAACAACTCATTTTAGTTATCGTAGGTAGGTATAAAGTAACACTAAAATTGACCAAGGAATCGAAATATGTACAGGGGGTTCCATTTAAAAAATGTAACTTGGGTATAAATCACCATGTACAACAATTGCAATTTCGTTGAAAATGTTTTTAGGTTATAGCCGAGGTTGTTGCCTTAAGGGCCCTTCAACTTGCTCCGACAATGAATTTTATGGACGTTAATAAACCCACACACTAATGGCCCACCCTGTATAATGATAATGGGATCATAAATAGTGAATTCTGGTATCATCCTTTTTTTAGTCATACTAATTTTGTAAAATTGAAAATTTACACGTACAAAAATCTAGGACTTAATTACAATTACAATAGGTGCTTATTTCGCGAGTTATTTCCAAACGAATTTTGCATTTTCCGGGAATATACGGGAATCTTAGCATTGCTGAGAATGAATATGCGCACACCGGAAATCTAAGGGAATGTTTCCCATACATTATCGAGAAATTTACGGGAATATCTTCCCAGTGGCGTATTTACGGGAGGGGATGAAGGGGATATATCCCCCCCCCCCCCATCATAGCTATTAGGTATTTAGGTAATACTCCGCTATCCGCTCCGCCCACTTTAAAATAAAGGCAATAATATATAGGTATATATAGAGAGCAATTTTGGTTTTGGTTAAAGTCTAAAGTCACTAAAATCTAAATATTCTGTAGTATATACCTATTATTCAAAGTTTTCGTTGACTAATTAAAGCAAAAGCAATAAAGGGACCTGTCAGCAGTAAGAAATAAAATACCGTTCTAATCTAATCTCTTTCGCCTGTACAATAATAAATAGATAAATGACTACCAGCATTAGCAACCTGCAACCCAATTTCTATTTCTTACCCCCCCCCCCCTTCTAGTACACACTGGGTGACTGTATGTGCCACGAACTTGTTTAATCCCCCCCCAGAATAAATTTCTACGTACGCCACTGTATCTTCCGAAATTTCCAGTGTGATCGGGAAAGTTCGTACGTATCAAACGAGGTAGGTATCAAATTTTAAGATCCGCAGCATGGAATTTCTGCATTTTCGCAAATGCTTTAGATTTTTTATGAAGTTTTTTATTTTCGAATTGTTGAGTGAGTTTTCTTTAAATTTTATTGAATTTTTGGTTTCGTTTTGAACGAGGGGTCAACCTCGGTTTTGAAGGTGCAGATATTTTTTAATGGAATATGAACTAAGATCGAGACCGAGACTAAGACTGAAAGATTTTTCCTCGGATTTTTCTTTTTGATGTATGTTAAATAAACAACACGATTATATCTCAAGATATCGAGATGCGGTTTTCGCGAGCTTGTTTAGGCATCATTTAGCTACTTTTTCATGAAAAAAAAATCAAACCAACGCATTTAATTTTTTTGAGAAAATTAACCATTTCTGTCGGAATGTCGAAAAAGGCCCTCAAGCGGCGATATGTGAAACTAACAAAACTTCAAATATTATAATATTTCTAGCCGAAGAATAACCCTTGTTAAAATCGGCGCAGTCGTTTCGAAGATACAGGGTGTTCTTTACGGAAACCTTTAAATACCCCCCGCCACTTCATTTTTAGAGATACAGGAAAAATTGTCAAACAAACTTCAAAGACTGGACATTTTTTTGTTAGGTTAATATAGCGGAATTCAGAGAAAAATCACTTTTTTAGATTCCCGTAAAGTCACTACATATAGAAAGTACCGCAATCATTCGCCATTTTTGGGCAAATTTGCTGCCAACTTAAAAAAATTGACAAATAAAATCTGAATAGCTGTAATTTTTTATAACCTAACTTCATAGTACTGTCATGTTTTATAATAGTATATTAAAGCATAAGTTGCAGAAGGCGCTATATTCTAGCACGAGTTCAAGTTTGAACGAGTGCTAGAAAGGCCTTCTGCAACTTATGCTTTATACTATTTTCCCTGTTGAGCATTTTAATTGTATTAAAAAAATTAACAATTCCAACATTTTCTGTAATAAATATTTCAATAAAGAAATTAAGTTGGCAACACCAACAATTTTTCAATAAAGAAATTAAGTTGGCTACGCTACATTTTGAAAAAATTCAATTTAACAAGCGCGTCAAATACGAATTTGTGCAGTATATTTTAGTTTTTTCAATAAAAAGTGAATAATGTGCGAAGAAATTCTTCCTTCCACTCCTCCAGAGCTTCGACAGTTAGCAGAAGAGACTGTTCCTCGGACTGTTCATAATTTGCTACCAGGCAATAATTCCACAATAATTCTAAAAGTTTATAATAATTGTACATTTAGTGACAAAGATTAGTTTTGTAATTTTGTTAGGTTATAAAACCTCATTTGTATTAAATGTGGATTTCTCTAAGTATCTACACTGAATTTTCAATACCTAATGATTACAATTACCCGTATCGTTAATAACTGTAACATAATGTTATAACAATAAGTGAAATTAGTCCACATTTTACTAAACCGTTGAGATAAGTATTAACGTCTAAATCATCCAGGCAGAACTTTGAATTGAATATTCGCGTATATGATCAGCCTGGATGATTTAGACGAGCATGCCAACCACTGAATACCAAATGTTCTTAAAAATCTGTCAGTTGTGGAAAATAGTTACCAAAAATAGTGTTGGAATGAAACTCATTCCAGCACTATTTTTGATATCGGAATGCTGTCATTATAAACGCAAAACAATCTCCAAACAGGTGGAACAATCCCTAACATTAAGGTTACTAGAATCTGGTAACTTCCGCCATTTTTGGGCAAAAATCATACGTTCTCTCTCTAACACACGAGCCCAATGGATTGCGGTACTTTCTATATTTAGTGACTTTACGTTGTGTCTTATGAACGAGCCCATTATCTTTACAATTTGGGGGGTTTGACACTTGGTTTGACATCTGTCACACAAGAACAACATTCGCTTGTCAAAAATAAATTTTAAATCGACAGCCAATTCGTTTTGGTTGACAATTAGCAGTAGTCGGCAGATGTCAGAAAAAATCTTCCCAAGACTTTTGCATAACGTGCGTCAACCGAAGCGTGGAACTTAGGTCACACATCCCGAACGAAAGGTTCAACCATGAATCCATGGCAGAAACGGAATCCTCAGCCTATCCGCCATAGTTTGAGACGAGGTTTGAGAGATGTTGTAATGAGGTGTAAAAAAATTGTTGTTCTTAGTCAAACGGCATCCTATAGTGCTCGTAAACTTAAATTATGTGGCTGACGCATTCTTAAGGCGCGCTAATTAGTGCAAATTTATTTCGTTTTTATCGTCTTTATGCTCAGTTTACCTATAGCGTGTACTTAATCTGACCGTTTTTTTTTTCTGCAAACAGGTGACTATGAGGAAGGCGCTATCTTTGGAAAGTTTTTCTTTGCGGCCGAACCTGCAACGTGGAGTTCAATGGCTATCAGGTTTCATTTTACTTAACCTTTGCTTTTGACCCTCCTCCCTTTTTTTTTCAGTAAAAGTAAAGTTTGCCGCTATGGATTGTGTAGACATTAATATGTAGGTGCGTGTACATGTAAATTGTACGTGTCTTTATTTGCCAACTTTCTTTCCTTATTGGTATGCTAAGTGCAAATAGGTATCTCATTAAAGAATGATTGCTTCATTTCTCGTATTGTTATTATTATTATTATTTATTAACTACTTGCTTTGAATCGCAATTAAGTGCGGCGACCAGAACGGGGAAAAAATCGAAACTCCGTTCGGTAATTATTGTAATTATCGGTGGGTGGTCGAGGTATTTATTAGATCGGTACTACGGCGGAGAGTGAACAAACTATAATTGATGGCGAAACTGTAATTATTCAACTAGCTATGCCCCGCTACCATTTGGCTGTTCATCTGGAAAGAAGTAGTAGGTTGACAAGGCATTTCCCAGTAAAAAGTTGCCGAAGGTATGGGATATTCAGGCGCAGACGCCATTGCTGTAAGCAAAGATCTACCCCCATATAGGAGGTAGATGATTTTCTCATTTTGGGAAAAACGCACCCGAGGGCGTTGCTTAGCATTTTTGGAGAACTATGTAGACAATAGCGAATAGTAGCTACACACCGAGCTACATACAATAAAATCTACTATTTCAAGATAGCAGATCCCGAGGCAGATCCTTAAGCGAAAGTGGCATTGGGACTTTGGTGCGCTATCAAAATTGCGCACCTAACTTTCCCCATTAGACTGCTTTCAGTTTTGCCACTTTTATTTTCACGTCCAAACACTTTTCAGTTCTTTCTTTTAGGTCTAAGAAACGCGCCAAGAATATGTGTACCAAATTTAGTTCCCATCCGTTCAACCGTTTAGAAATGAGAGTACAGACCGAGGTACAGACAGACCGACATCATCGGGATTTTACTTGATTCGGATTCCTTGT
The DNA here is from genome assembly GCF_008802855.1 of Photinus pyralis. Taxonomy (NCBI): domain Eukaryota; kingdom Metazoa; phylum Arthropoda; class Insecta; order Coleoptera; family Lampyridae; genus Photinus; species Photinus pyralis. Next base: position 44,904,230 of record NW_022170511.1, read on the forward strand.
GCTTCAAAACGTGTATTTCGGTCAAAAAAGTGGGCGTGGGGAGATCATTTTTTTACCCCAACGTAATACCTCCCTTACTAACGTGCGGGTAGTTTCGTGACCTACTTACAATTGTATAGGGGGGTGCCATTTGAGATTTTTAAAAATATCACATTCAAAAATTTTTTGATAAGACACCCAAAAAATTATATGACAGTGGAAGAGGTCTTAGCATACGCCAAAATTTAAAACATTAGCCGCCGGCGCGAATAGTTTCTATAAAAAAAACCTCGAAAAAAACTGTAAAATTTTGAGGAAGTTACCTAAAAAAATAAGTACTTTCCAAATCTGCAATGAAATATGGAACGCCACTGGAATACAGCACGCCACTGGTGACCAGAAATATTTTTTAAAATTTTCCCTCATTTTGTTGTTATTGAAGAACGAGGACTAGAATTTTTTGCATTGTCTAAAAATGGCCAGTATATATTTACATTTTCCCAGTTTCTGGTATTTCCTCGGTGTTTCCTATGGGCTAATTTTTCTACCGTGTGTTATATTTTGAATGAGCCGCCTCACGCCTCAAGTGTATCTCGGCTGTTTTTAAAGATAGAGACACTGTGCCATTTTTTTGTGAGGCTTTTAATACCACAAACAGAATCAAGTTAGTTACGTTTGTTTTTGAGATACAGGGTGAAATCGAGGGTGAAATCGAAGCGTTTGACTTTTTGGGATGTAAAGGTAAAGGACTCGAGGGGAAAACTGTCTATTTTAGATATGTTTACGCCTCGGTTTACGCTAAATCCAATGGCGTAAGTAGCCAAACAAAATTTTGGACCACCTTTTCTGAGATTTGACCCTAAGTATTGCAACACCCTGTACATCTGAACGTCAATTTTTTTGTATTCCCGATTACACTCGCGATTACATTGATGTATCACTATCACAACCTATATTTACCATGAACAGAAAATAAAAACCTTATTTTTTTACGGTTTTTAAGTAGTAAACCACGGATTCATAGATATTTTGTATTGTTTATTGTATCCATGGCAGCCGCGACACCAATCAATAAAAATGGCTGACGGTGATTTCCAAAATTTGGAAAATATGATATAATATACTATAATATATGTAATATGTAATCATGAAAAAAATTGCAAACAATTGACAGTAAGATATACAGTGTGTTGCATTTAAAAAGTACCAACTTTGGCTCAAATCTCAGAAACACTGATCCAAAAAATTTGGCCAAAACCGTCTTTATCTTTAAAATCATAAACAAGGCAAAAACTGTCTCTTTTAGATATTTTTACGGAAAACCAGTGGCGTAGTTAAACAAAATTTTGAACCACCTTTTCTGAGAAAGTTGGTATTTTTTAAATGCAACACGCTGTGTGTAACGTCAGTTTTTTTTTGCATTCTATTTCCTGATTACATTGATGTATAGCAACTTATATATTTTTAAATTTTAGCCATGAACCAAAAATAAAAACCTTATTTTTTACGGTTTGTAAATAGTGGGCCATGGATTCGCATGGATTCATGGAGATTTTGTTTTGTCTATTGTATCCATGGTAACTAAGGGGGCCAGCCCCATACAATAATAATGGCTGACGGTAATTTCAAAAATATTATATAATATAGTAATTAGGTACCTACTTATACACTGTGTCCAAGATAAGGATGTCTATCAAGCAACAGTCACATTGCTATACTCTACAAAATCAAATCCACAATTACAGTACCAGGGGTGGTGAACTGGTGAGGCATCAATATATAAGATTGCAATGTAGTAGATATGGGGCCAATTATTACAGTCCTCGCTTTTTAAACAAATTACCTAGCGACGTAGTAAGGCTACCATCCAAAATTTTCAAAAATAAAATTAAAACATTTAAAAAAAAACAAAGTTTTGACGACATTAACGAATTTTTGAATTGTCAATGGTCTTCATCCGATTTCAATGTAAGTTAGTCATTAAATGTATTTGTCTCTTGATTTTTATCCTTTTCTAAACTGACGTTTGTAAACAAAAAATGTTTTTTGTCTTAACAACAATAAAGATTATTATTATTATTATCATACGGATTTCCGAAACCATAGAAGGTACGACGATGGTCAAATTGGGTAAAAGTTGCGCTATTAAACATTATTATCATGATTTAAAGAAAACCAGAAACTTCCGATTACTTTCGAACGTATGCCAGAAATCCCGACTTGGTTATTTTTTTCTGATGTTATTTGAACAGATACAAAAAAATAAAAAAACACCTACTCATTGCGCTCTAGAGGACACCATTGAGAGATTTTCAATACGTTTCGTTCCGGAGAAATCATCATCAACTTTATTTTTGTAGGCATATGGCCCGTAAAAAAAGTACACACTGTATTGAGTAGCATTTTTTATTATGAATTATATATGGCACACGCAAAACAATTAAAAGTTGGAAATTGTTGGTTTCAACAGAATGGTGCACCCGCGCACAACTTTCCTTGAAAATGGAAAATTTGTCCGATATGTATTCTCTCGTCCGATGGCAATATGTGACCATGTATTTGTTTAAAATTTGCTCTTTATTTACCCAGAATGTCCTCTATTTGCACACAGTTTTTTTACAGGGTGTTCTTCAATGACGTAGCAGAACTGGTACCAGCGAATCTAGTGTTTTTTGACTTTTCTACTGACGCAGCATTTCCAAGATCATCTCATTTGACCTAACGGACGGACACATCCGAGGACACATCACTTTTCTGACATTAGTTCTCAAAACATTTACATTTTAAGTTGTGACCCCACCGATCGATAGATCGCGTCTATACTCTTCATTTTCTGTTTGTATAAGGCCTTCCTTCTAAACTTAGTACTCGAGCTATTCGAGTTTGATGAAAAACCATTTCTTTCACCCAGGCCTTTTGAGTATCATGAACACCAGAAGGATTATAGTCAACCCCTCCCTTCTCGAATTTTTTTTCTGACACATCCGAACAGAATGGCGCATATTTCATCATTCCCTTCTTATAATTTTGGAAAACTTTGAAAAATTCGGAGTTGAAAGCTTTCTTGTACACAGACAGACGGATCCACAGGAATGGAGGACGTAAGTGACGTTCTCGAGTTATTTTTGCTGATTAAGAAAATATTCCAGTCGGTCCTTCCAACCGAATCAACAAAATTTTTGACTCGAAATTGATGTGTTATATTTCGAATAATTTCGTAATGGGCACAGAACAGAAACAAAATATTTCCTAATTTCATGGCGACACCCAATTCTCATCTTTGATTACGTGCGACGCAATCAGAAGAACCTTTTCGTTGACTTATCTTGACCTGGTTAGATTAGGCAACTGTCAATTGGTTGAACCCTGTTCGAACGATATCAACGAGTATTAATTATGTAACTTTAATCAGGGGGGGGGGGGGCTCGGGTTCGCCGTTAAAACTAGGAACAATTCAATCATTGGGTTGTTCCGGCGCTTCACCTGCATATCGAAATATCCTCGCCTAATCTCATTCGCCATAATTAAAAGTGCCACGATCCGTGGAAATCCTCCGATTGTTTGTTAAATAGGCGTAACTAATACGATTACGCATAGAAAGTGGTTACCATCCTTAGACACTTGCGCAATCCAAGTAAAGAAAGAGCGGTTGAAAGTATGAAAGTTGATAACAAATTCCGGAAGTAGAGCATAATCTTTTTGGTAGAAATTCAGTTTTTTTTTAAGAAACCAGGGACCGGACAAACCAGCCTGTATATTGGTTTGAACAATAATATTTTTATTTATTTACGTTTACTGTTCATTATAATTTTAAATTGCTTAAGTGAGTTGTATGTACCTATTTTTAATTTGGTACATTGTCGGCACTACAATAGATATGTATTGTGATTATGTCAATCACAATATACCTTCTGCGGATACAGTAGTAATTGCTAATAGAAAAGCGTGGCGAATAGTTCAGGACCCTATTGAGATCCATGTGGAATGCCGGTGGACGTCTTTTCAACACGGATAAATGACCACGGCCACGTCTAACGCTAATAATTTAATATCGATCAGAACCGTTGAGTGAAGAAATCAGGGGTAGAACGTAATTCCACCAATGTTTTAAACGTTCTTGTTTCGCTCACCTTGAATGGAATTGTTAGCATTACAGGATTGATTAAACAACAGTTCAATTAATTTATTACTCTAATCGTTTGCGAAACAGAGGGTCATCCGCTATTTAAATACTTGCAAGAGTCGAGACGGACTCGGTAACAAGTCTATTACTTCAATTTTACAACAACGTTAATCCGATCTTTTTGATGCACCAGTTATGTCACTTTCAATTGTCTCGTCAAGAACAAATTATTCACGCTATCTAAATAACGACGAGTAGCGAAAGCTAAATCCAATTAAGTATTCCAATCCAAGTTCGTTTCTCGAATGCTAAGTGATTGTCTTTTGTTTATAGAAAATCGATGAATATTTTAGTATGCACAATTACACGTTTGAATTTCCCAGTCTTTTTATTAAAATGGTTAAGTACATGTGTAAATTGCGAACTGACAAAAAACCGCAACGGCCCAAATGTAGATCCTTGGGGCCCTCCAGATTGCAAATTTTCAGGATCGTCTATCTGAAAGGACGGTGACGCAATGGTCTCTTACGTAAGTGACACTGGTAATTAAGTATCTATTTAATTGTAAACGCAAACATTGATTCCGTCTACCTTATCATGCCGGCGCCATTTATTAATGTGTCACGTGATTTTCAAATGGGCCCCTTTTTCTGATATTGCAATAATTTTGTGGCGTAGCGTTAGTCAATGAGAGAACGTCATATCTCTAAATAACGGAAGCAAGGGATTTAATCGTATACAGTCTGTGGTGAGTGGTTAGATGTAATGTAATCAAACGATGGTCCTCCAATCTAAACGGCGACAGAATGAAGATAGGGCTCCCGATAAGATTGGTTACTTTTAATGGATATTGGGATACAATAACAATATCTCCCCCTTCTAGAGAGATTCTGCTCTGCTCAGATGACGTGGGTTTTATTTTGTCGGGACTATGGGCCGGTTTCACAAACGGTGATTCATGGTTAATCAATGGTTAAAAATATGGGGTGACTAGCATTAGGTGCAATAGCCTATGGAAACTCGAGATGTATTAATAAAAGAAGAAAAATGTCAACTTATTTTTTAAGGGTTGAGTGGAAGAGCAGACACGGATATTTACCCGTATCCGAACTCCACCATTTAGACAGGATCTATAGAAAATGTTTCATAAAGTCATTTATTATTATTATTATTAAGGCCCCCCCCCCCCCCAAATCAAATGAACATTTTTTATTGGCCGAATTTTCGAAACCTGTAACACCATTTTCTTTCAATTGTTGTTCAAATAGTTTTTTTCAAGATTTGCTCTATTCAAAAGATATAGTGAGGTGATTATAGAATAAATTAAAATTCTTTCCTGGGATTGGATATCAGTATGAGTGTAGCGTTTTAGTGTTCATCGTCTAACTCGAGAACGAAAAGGGACAGCGATGTCAAAGAAAGACAAACTGTACAGGTATGCCTCTCCGGTCCACCGCAACGTGTATGGCCGGCCTTAGACAGCATACTGAATACATTTAGTTGTTGCCAAATGTCGGATCCGAAGCTGATGGATGAGGACTGTGAACGGTTTGGCAACTGCGTGGGAAAGAGATGATGTTTCTCCTTCATTCTCTGAAAGACGGTATCCACATCAGAACGGTGGTGTGCATGAGTCTATAGGGTTATCCTGCTCGGTTTTCAGTATCCCCCAATCGAGATATTTGAAGAATCTCTGAATTTTCAAAAATTTATCACAAAACTTTGGAAAAGTACAATATCCGCCAATAAACTCGAATCTATTGAAATGTTCATCTCAATTGCCTCGAAAATAAAAAAGGCGATGCGAATTTATTGACGCATGTAACCGATAGCAACGAAATATTTAGGTCGAGTGCTCCCAATTTTCTTTCGAACGCAAGGCGGGACTCCTTCCGTTTCATCTCGTTAATTTGACTAATAAGCGCGAACGCGAATGGAATTTTCGCAAAAGCACCTCCGTCGAAAGATACCGTTCGATTTTACGTCCTGTTGATACGTTTCAATGCCGCGAGCCTATTTTTAACATCTAATTACGCGCGAAATTAAACGGTTGTCGATGAATCAACCGAAAACATGATGATATATTGATGAGTATCCGACGTGAAAAAAAATTACATTCATCGCACCACAAATACGGATTATTGAACTCCAAGAAAATTTCCTTATTCTTTATAAATATTATAATGTTGTTTATAACTGTTTCGAGCGGCAAGCAAAATATAAAACCGAGTAGGAACTGAAGTCCTATAACTGTTAATCCTCATTGTATCCTACATTTACTGTATAATTAAATTATGCATATTGTACGTCTAGCCGAAAGAATATTAGAAAATTACCATTCCATTAACACGAGCTTGGATCGTTCTACGTACAGCTTAGTTACATAATGCGCCAAATATAGCGTGGGATGATGACTTTTTAATACTGTTAACAACCTCGAAAACACCCATTCTATTTCGATCCGCGTTAATTTCGCGAATCTAGAATCGATGTGGCTTTGCGAATCGAAAACTGCCAATGAAAATCGGGGAAATCCTCCATTAGGAGAAACAATCGAAATCCCAATTTGTCGAAGTCAAACTTTAGTTATTGTAAATCAAGGGGATTATTTAGGAATACGCACACAGCTGGTTTATTTTACTTGAATTTGTGTCTCTGTGTTGTTTTTCTTGTTTAAAGTTCGCCGCTTTTGTCAATTGTTTATTTAGATTTGTGTATTTAATTGCAAAACGTGAAGTAGTGACATCTGGTCGTTTGCGATAAGAAGTTTTGCTATCGGATCAAATTTAATTAACGCACTCGTTCTTATCGCTGTTAGATGCAGATGTTACGATGTGCGCGTTAGTTCGGCGTAAGTGGGGGCGCATTCCTTCGAAACTGGCGTTATCAGCCGTGATTGGCCGTGTTTTTGAAAATTCTGAAGGAGACGGTACGGTAATTATACGGTAATTAACGTAAAAACGAGGCGATTGCTAGCTGTTAGTCCTTCGCGACGGTAAAGAGAGTGTTTACGCCAAATCTCGGACGTTCAGCCCTAGTTGTTTTGTTGAGGAGGCAGTTTTGTGTGTTTATTTGAACCCTCTGTGCGACCCAGATAGGGTCTTCATGTCAGATTTTTTTATTGGTCCCCCATAGATTAATTAAATTTGTGTAATCAATTTTTTGGAATTGTCGGAAGTTGATCAAGGGCGTCGAGTCACCAGATTTGAAAAATTTTAAGTCAAAATTAGGATTTTACTTTATAGCAGATGCAGGATGTGTACCAGGGTAAACCAATAGAAAAAAGTTCAGAAAACACAAGGTGGGTCCTATTTTTGTTGAGACATCTCGGCTGTTTTTTTTAACTTGCAGGTTTCGCCACCCCGCGCCACCTTTTTGTGAGACATTTAATACCACAGACGGAATCAATCTAGCTACGTTTGTTTCTGAGATACGGGGTGAAAATGAAAAGTTTGACCTTTTGGGATGTTATCATATCTTAGTACCCATCGAAGATAAAAACTGCTACCTATTTTAAATATTTTTACCTAGAATCCAGTGGCGTAGTCAAAAAGGTGAGATTTGACCTAAAGTATTGCAACACCCTGTACACTTTAACGTCAATTTGTTTGCATTCTTGAGTATAATTGTATCACAATCGAGATCACAACCTATATTTTTTAAATTTTTGCTATGAACCAAAAATAAAAACGTTATTTTTCACGACTTTTACATAGTAAGCCATGGATTCATGGATATTTTGTTTTTTTATTGTATCCATGGCAGCTGACACCAATCGATAAAAGATTGCAAGCAGTTGGCGGTAAGATATACAGGATGTTGCATTTAAAAAGTAGTAACTTTGGGTCAAATCTTAGAAACCCTGATCCAAAAAATTTTAAGCTACTGGATTCTACGTAAAAATTTCTATCTTACATGGGTAGTAAGCGCCGACATTCCAAAAAGTCAAACTTTTCGTTTTCACCTCGTGTCTGAGAAGCCAGCAGAGGAGACAGAGATCAGATCTTCGCAACAACCTAGCAGCAAACCTTCACCAACCACCAAGCAAATTCAGATATTTATTTCTTTGGGTCATCTAAAACAGTGATTCTCAACCGGTGGGTTGCCACCCCACTGGAGGTTGGCAGAACGCGATTTACCAAATACCCACTCAACCTAAAAAGAGGGTGGCAGTGTCTAAAAGGTTGAGAACCACTGTTCTAAAATATCCTAAATTTACTTTGAATTTCCTCTGATCGCTTTCGATTTTCTCAGAGCTCTCCGGATAATTCTTGAATTATCTTCCTTGGGTTCCATTTGTTTTTGGAGCATATGATTTATGAACTAGACAGTTTGTGCGTGAGATACTGGATAAAGTAGGCGTGTACCTACCACATGTGACCCCTTAGTTGAAGGTTTTTTCGAAATTGCAGCTTAATAATTCGCTCTGCCTACCTAGTTTTTGTGAACAAATGAATACATGCGTAAACCTAAATCGATAACTTATCAAAAAAAAATCTAATTTGTACGATTGATGTTTGTGTATGATTCCATTCGTATGATAAGAGATGATAAGCGTCCTCCATTTAGAAATACACGCCTTTCCCGTTTCAGAACTGATCCTAAGGCAACACGACGATATAATGTCGCACCACAGTGACGATAATATGCTAATACCAACGAGCGATTCGTTTTGGGAGCCGGGCAACTACAAAAAGACGACGAAACGCATCGAGGACGGTTACAAATTGTGCGGCGACCTAATAACGCTCGTCAACGAGAGGGCCGAGATCGAAAAGGGCTACGCGAAAAATTTGAAAGCGTGGTCGAAGAAGTGGAACGATCTCATCGAGAAGGGTCCCGAGTACGGTACGACGGAGGCGGCGTGGAAGGGCGTGCTCGGAGAGGCCGATAGGCGGTGTGATGTGCATAATAAAGTTAAGGATAATTTGTGTAATGAAATCATTCCCAAAGTTAAGAATTGGCAGAAGGAAACTTATCATAAGGTGAGTAAGATGTCGGCAACCTACATTTTCGGTTACATCACTTTTATTGCAATTATGTTTAAGTATGAAATTGTTGCTGTTTTGTGCATTTTAAGTAAGTATGCAATTTGTGGTATTTGCAAGCATTTCCTTTATTCGACCTTGGACGTCTTACTTATTCGGTTTATTGAGTTTAGACCTGAAGTTAACAATTCTTGGGACAAGATGGTTCAATGTGGAATGGCGCCATCTGTGGAATCAGGCAGCAATTAGATTAGCGGCAACAAGTTTGACTAATTCAATTTTCTACTCAACCTTGCAGTAGGTCTATATCTGCATTCATTGGAAGACATGCACCGTTACCTCTTAATTAATTGAAAAAGTTTATTTGCACATAATTTCTTTTTGTGCGTGTACGTTTTAACGCAAGTAACACTTAACTGCATAAATTATATATAGAAGAAAAGAGGAAGTTATTGGTGTCATTGCCATTGCGGCTCGAGATATACATAGCTTCTTTTCAGGGGTAGATTGTAGGAGTTTCTTTATCTATCTATCTTCATGTTAGATTCTGTAACATTTTATAATCATCTCCAAGCATTTAACATTTGTAATTTTAATTTGAGTTTATAGAGCCGAAAATCTGTGAAGATTCATGAAAGCGCCTGAAGTTTCATCAGTCTGTTAGGACCCAAATTTTGGGACCCACATGAAGCATTTTAGACATTTAGTTTATTTGGAAAAAATTGCTTGTTTTTGCCCTTTGTACCGCCCACTTTTTTCATATACTTAATTATCACACCCTGTATAGAACATATACAGGATGGTTCATACCACCCGTTTTATAACTCAGGGGCTTAAAAATGTTTAACAAACAGCGTAGGGATCGTACTAATATTGTTTTCTATTAAATGACGACTGTGATTACAGCGCCATCTATTACCACGACAATAAAATGTTTCAAACAACATCCTAATATACTTTTCTGATTAGAATCGAGATGTGGAGTAAAAAATGTGGGTTCTTATTCGAACAACAGTAGGATACCTCGGCTATTCGTTAAAAATTTGTAAGCCCAACAGGATAAGTCAATTTGGCAGTTATAGCATGCTACTACCTTATAACCCAACTATTTACTAAGCTACTTCGGTTTAAAAGTTGCGCACAATTTATACTTGTACCTTAAACTTCTTCTGTGAGTGCCCTCCTCCGACACTGTTATTGAGATATTTGCACCTAAACTGACACAGCCAACATACAGGGTGTCACTTTTAAAACTTGCAGTCGGCCATATTTTCCGAACTAAAGAAGATATTGCAAATCGCGCAAAACCGTTTCGGGGGTATCGAGGGGAAACCGAATGACGTTATGAGTGACAACCCCTAACCCCCCAGCCCCCCTTCTTCAAAAATCCTAAATGGCAACCCCATACTTGTGCCACATCGTTGGAAAGCTACTGAAAAATGCTTTCCAGTGGTACCAATAAAATCTATATTTATTAAGACAATTTAACAAAAATTTAATAATTAACAAAAAAAACTTAATGTTGACATTGAATATTAATAAATGTATCTTATTAAACGGAAGAAAATCTACAATTTTTGTTCTTTGCATATTTCTGTATTTCTAATACTAACTATTCTACAACAGTTACATGAAAAATCACTAAATCTGTTTTTCGATCATATCTAGTAAACTGTGAATTTTTAAAAAAAAACAAAAACATATCTTGAATAAGCCTTTAAAACGACAACTCTTTCCTCATTTAACCAATTCTCTATGTCTTACAGTTTCCGAGATCCCAATGAACTCACCCTGTATGTTACCTTACAGTAATTCAGGCTCTCATTGATAGTTTAAATCTGAAAATTTGCATACGATCATAGTTTTTTATGATCTCAAAAGAAAATATTATCACTTCGGGTTTTACCTGATGTGGATAGCAATTTTTTTATTTTAAATTGAACACCCTGTATTTTGTTAGATTTTCGAAATCTACATGAACATTTACGTCGTTTGATACCACATTTCTTTTATACCCAGCATCAATAGTTGTCAAGTTATTCACGATTTTTTAAAATAGAAAAGCAGTCAAAAAATAAAAAAATTTTGAAAAATCTTGAATAACTTGAAAACCTTTGATGCTGGGTATAGGGAAATGCGGTATCAAACGATGTAGATTTTCATGTAGATTTCGAAAATGCAAAAAAATACAGGGTGCTCCCCCAATGGGAAAATGTAATGATAAAAGTTTTGTATTGAATGTATTGAGCGCTGATTATGGTCATTAATATCATTTCAGTCAATGATACACATCAAAGAGAGAAAAGACATGGAAGACGCATTTAAAAAAGCTCAAAAACCATGGGCGAAACTACTGCAGAAAGTCGAGAAAACGAGAAGTGACTATCACACAGCGTGTAAAACAGAAAAATCGGCGACAAACCAGGAGCGCAACGCCTCTGGAGACACCTCCGTTTCGCCGGATCAGGTAGGCGGACTTGCACTTCATTTCCGCACAGTTTTAATTTCTATTCCCTTTCCTCTTGCACTCAGAAGAATGTTCTGGTAAGCAATTGTCTACGTTCTTCCACATCCCTTTGTTTGCTTATAAACGCTTTGAAATTAAAAAGTTGATCGTCGACTAATTCTAAATTTTCTCTAGGTAAGGAAAATGCAAGATCGAGTGCAAAAATCGAAGGAGGAAGTACAGAAGACCAAAGAAAAGTACGAGGCAGCTCTACAGGAGATAAACAACTACAATCCGAAGTACATGGAGGACATGACCGTAGTATTCGACAAATGCCAGGACATGGAGACGGACAGGTTGAAGTTTATTAAATCAGTATTATTCGACGTTCACAAACATTTAAATATATCGCAGGATCCCACGTGAGTAGCCGCGTTCATTTGTCTTTCCCATCTTTTAAATTCGCGCGTTTTCAAGGTTGCCGCAGATATACGAAGAACTATATCACACTATTAATAATGCGGATTACGAAAAGGACCTGAAATGGTGGTCCAATAATTACGGTGTGAATATGGCTATGAATTGGCCGCAGTTCGAGGTACGTGTCGAGTTTGACATTTTCGCATGGTTCAATTTGAATATGATTTTTGTTGTGTTGGTGTTATTGCATGTTTGTTTAGGATTATACGGAAGAGTTGCGAGACATACACAAGGGTAAATCGAAGGAGTCGGTGCCATCTGGTATTATGTTAATTAATCAGCGGCCGGTGGGAGAGGATTCGCATGTACGCTTTTTTTCGTTTTCTTTTTTAGTTTTATTGCTCATTGAAAGATGACAACGAAGTATTTATGACGTGACCTTAGCGGTTGTATCTGAGTTAATGACTGGGGCAAAGTGGGGATTGATAACGAAATAACGATTAGTATTCATACAGTTATCCTTGTAATTAATCAAGCGACTTGGTTGTCATCTTTTGTTTTAGTAAATTGAATTAATCACTTTCCCATGCTACCTAATTTTTTTTTCACATAGTTTGCATTTTGATCATGACTGGAGGAATGAAATTTGGTTTCAAAATCGTTTGCACTCACACCCGTTTCATTTTAATGCAAAAGGTGTTTTTAAGAGGTCTCTATGTACAGAATTTCTCTGTGTAATGTGTAGAAATCTACAGGGTGGCCAAATAAGAATGGGAGGTACTGTATCTGGGAACCTGTCCATAGTAGAGGCTTGCTGTAAAAAAAAGGCCACGAGAAAAACCTGGAAAATATTTTTAAGTTTCTGAAATGGCCGCTAGGGGGCGTAACTGCAATCTGGAATCTAGTCACTAAATATAGAAAGTATCGCAATCCATTGGGCTCGTGTGTTAGAGAGGGAACGCATGATTTTTGCCCCAAAAATGGCAGAAGTTACCAGATTCTAGTAACTTTAATGTTAGGGATTGTTCCACCTGTTTGGAGATATCTGTATATATTTTTATAAAACATGACAGTACTATGAAGTTAGGTTATAAAAAATTACAGCTATTCAGATTTTATTTGTCAATTTTTTTAAGTTGGCAGCAAATTTGCCCAAAAATGGCGGTACTTTCTATATCTAGTGACTTTACTGGAATCTAAAAAAGTGATTTTTCTGTGAATTCCGCTATATTAACCTAACAAAAAAATGCCCGGTCTTTGAAGATGACGATAATCTGAACATTTTTTGTTTGACAATTATTGCTGCATTTAAAATGATTTCACATATTTTGAGGTTAAAAAATTTCTTTTGATACATGGTTTTTTAGTGCGATCGCCATCTTGAATTTGTTTAATAATGGTAACATAGGTGATGTGATACATAAGTGGTTAGAAAGCTTAATTTTTCTTTTTCTTGCTACCTTAAACATATATGATGTTAAATTAGAACATAACACAGAAAAATTGAAAAAACCTGCCAATGCTTGGCTGGCAAATATATTGCACTTTAAATTTAGATACCCTTAAATTAACAGAACGTCAAACTTTAACAAGAAAACAACGAGTAGGTGTTTAATTAAAGTGACAAAGCACAGTACGTATGGTTTGTTTCCTTACAACTATTGTATTATGTGAGATATAAATATTAATTTTTGCGAAATATAATTAATTATAATAATTTAAAATGGAAGCATTGTAATTTTGATGATATCTCAAACGATTTAAGCATGTATATTGACAATGAAACAATGGGTATTAAATTGGTCCTTTGAGCCTAATTATTAAACATTTCTCTATAGTCGCCATACGTATTACTGAAGATTACTACTCTGCATATGTCAAAATTTCATTAACCAACAAACCGATAATCGAGCCTATAATGTAAGATAGACTTGATTGTACAGATATGAGTATCTTTTAAAGACACTTTATAATGATCTCAGAATGCTATGTACTATTGTTTGAAAACCAAATCGATTATCAACCTCCTTCTATCCCTACTTTTTATAAATAATGGAAATGTTTTGTGTTTAGGATTATAGTTCGGCAGTTAACAAAGCAGCAAAAGGCAAACCGCCGGTAAATAACACAGAAGTACGAGAGGAAAAGTTGGAAACGACCGCCAAACTAATAGAAAAAGTCGAAAGTCCTTCAAATCGTAACTCGACAATCACGTAAGTTTCTACCAATCGAAATATTCGGATTAAAGTTGTCGTGCAGGAACGGAACGACGGGTAAGAGCGAGGCGAATCCTTTCGAAGAAGAGGAGTGGGATGATAATGACGCGCTGGTTGATACAGGCGAACCGGGTGTACCTGTCAAGGCCCTATATGATTATGAAGGCGCCGAGAATGACGAGCTCAGTTTTAAAACCGGTATGTATCCAAGATTGAACTCTAAAATGTCAAAGTACACAATAAAATAGTGAAGTATGCGCCATCTTGAAGTAGACCATAGAAATCCTGTCTTGAAACTAAATCTAATTTGATACGTTTCAGGTGATGTCTTTGAAAAGTTAGAAGACGAAGACGAGCAGGGGTGGTGTAAGGGAAGAAAAGACGGTCGTGTCGGTCTCTATCCGGCGAACTATGTCGAGCCGGCTTCGCATTGATTTGTATATTTTTATTTTTTAAAGAGGAAAATTACATTTTTATTTCTTGAGCGGGCGAGGTTTGTGGGGAGTTTATACGTAAACAGCAGACTTTTAAAAAACTGAACGGTGCGTTTATCCTATGGATTATAACAATCGGTTTTCTCTTCAGGCGTTATTTATAACTCGGTATTGTATTTGTTGAAGAATCGGATGTGGTTACATAAATGTATCGTTAGCTGTAATATATAACATAATTACGTGTATGTTTTGATAGGCCTAACTGTTTAGATGCTCTATGTATATACATAAAAACATAATCAGAACACTTCCAGAGGTATATGATAGTATCATAATTATGTTGCGTAGAATAATCGTGTAAATTATTAAGCTTTATATTAGTAATAAGCAATAACTTAAGAGTAGAGGTACCGTGTACATATAATATAAATACATACACATAATATTGCAATATGCTCACTATGCAGATTTGATGTATTGCTAATTTTACATGAAATGTTAATATTGTGACAATTTACAATTTATTTGATTAACGCAGTAAATGAGATCCTTTTGTTTGTTTAAGTACTGTTTATTCAGTAGGACAAATAAATGGAAATTGTTGACCATTTATTAGAATCCTTACCTTTTTTTTAATGTATTGTTTTCCCTTATTTTATTCGAGATGTTTTTAAAAAATTATCCAAATGTTTGAACCTATTTGTTTATATAGTCTTTTTATTTATTTAGATCTAAATCCAAAATGTTCTAAATGATGGAGTACAATTAACATTTTTGCACTGCTCTTCAATTTTTTTTGCCTGTATTTTCATAGGCCGCTTGACATGGAGCAATTACAAAAATAAATAAGTTTTAAAAAAGTAATCAGTGGGTCTCTTAGTATCATAGCTGTCGCCCCTGTATTTTATTAGGTTGGTGCTACAAAAACAACTAGATTTATCCCTAGAATGCAGTGTTCATGCTATAAAAATTGCATGCAACTGCAGTCTCGCAACTTGCATGCAATTGCAATTTTTATTGGTCCATGTCGAGTGGGCTTTACCTTTGATTTTATTTGCTTTTCTTTCTCAGTAATGATCTTAGTTTGCAATTTTGAATTAACTGTGCATAAATGAAAAAGCACAAACTTTAATAGGAATTCCATTTAATGATGACTGCAGACCTCTTCCTGTAAGAGGCGTTTTCAAAGCAAAAATTATGAAGAGGTGGATCAAGGAAGTATGATTTTTAATTGCATAAATTTTGGAGCACTTGAGAATATTAGCTTTTAAATCGGTGGTTGTGGTGAGTGAATGCATGACTTTGCTTATTGATTGGAATTCCCACCCTCTTTTTAACAACTTCTGTTCACAAATAAATCGATAACAATATATAAGTACTCACTTTTCTGAAAATGCCTCATTTTAATGTAAGAAACCCTCTCACACCAAAAACCTTTACGTTATACACATAATGTACAAGTAGATCAGATACTTACTTTAAAACCAGGAATTGAACTAATAGAAACATAACATTTACAGGGATCTGTTTCCTGTGGTCTGAAAATATAATTACCCACCTCGTTTGGTAAACTTCCATCTTGATGTAGAAGGCAACGTTTGTTTGATCCCTTGGTTTCCCATCCACATGTGCACTTGCAATATTATGTTCTGAATAAGTGGTACTTGGGGTCATTTCTGGTTAGTAGATGACCAATGTATGTTCTGGACAAGGAAGTGACGTCACACCAATAAGAGAAGAGTTCGTGACGTCACAGCCAATCAGAGACGGCACGCCCTTCTCTTTCAGGTTCGTAAAACGGTCCAACATAGCTGTTGAACCGGGTGGAAAAGCTCTTGGGCCCTTTCACGAACCTGTTGAACCAGCCATTGAATCGCTTTACGAACCTGAAAGGGAGGGGCGTAGGAGGGCGTGAACGGCTGTGACTTCATGAACTCGTCTCTTATTGGTGTGACGTCACTTCCTGGTCCAGAACATGCATTGATCATCTACTCTGGTTGGTGGCGGTCTGGCAAGTTTACAGTGGAAAACATTTCAGGTCTTCAACATTGTCAAGTTCGATGATACCTTCATACAGTTTCACAAGAAATTTCTCTCCAACGTCAACGATTTTGGATAGAGTTGCCTCTGGATCAATAGTAGGGAATGCAATACCGGGATTGCGAGATCCCGCACATAAATGGAGCGGGATCCCGCGAGATTTGCGGGACTGAGGAAATTTGTCGACCAAGGGGACGACTCTGCTTTGTTAATGAAACACATAACGGAGAAATTATTTTTAAAATTATTGTTAAACTTTTTTCGTTAAAAATGTACTGTGATTTTTGAGGCACTTTAGAAGTTCACCTTTTTGTGCTTTACAGGTGATTTTTTTGAGTTCCAAGTTAGGCTAAAGGTACTTTTTTGTTGAATACTTATTGTGATAATTATCGATTTATTTTAATACGGAAGTTAACCGCACGAAATTGCTTATTTGCCAATTTATTTAAAATTTTGCGGGATCCCGCGGGATTAACATCTAACGATCCCGCAAATACCGGGATAGAGATCTTGCTGCGGGATTGCCAATTTCGAAAAAAAATTGAAAGAGCTGTAACTTTTGAACTAGTAGCCCAATCTTGAAACTGTTTGAAATTATGGATTCTAAAGGCCACATTCGATAAGAAAATTTTTTTCCGGGTCGATCTGGGACAATTTTTTTTTCGGAGCTCAAAAAAAGGCAGTGTATAACCTTCCTTTTTTACCAAAAATCGACTACCCCAAAATTTCTCGGGAAAACACTTTTTCTTATTAATTTGGCTGCGTAGAATCCAAATCAATTCGTACTTTTTCGATCAGACTTCTTAATCAAAAGTTATATAGACCAATTTCGAAAAAAAAAACTCAAAGGGCTGTAACTTTTGAACTAGTAGCCCAATCTTGGTACTGTTTGAAATTATGGATTCTACAGGCCACATTCGATAAGAAAATTTTTTTTCCGGGTCGATCTGAGACAATTTTTTTTTCGGCGCTCAAAAAAAGGCAGTGTAACCTTCCTTTTTACCAAAAATCGACTACACCAAAATACTTTCAAATTCGAATACTTTTGAAAGTATTCGAATACATTCTAAAGTATTTGAATACTTTTCAATGTAATTGTTTCTAGTATTCGCTTGTGCTGGACGTAAAAGTATTCTGTCCAGCTCTGCCCTCGAACGCGGAAGATGACCAGATCAGACTGAATGCTGTCATGCCACCCTCTATGATCGTCAGGCGTAGATTACAGAGGAACGTTTCTAATGAAAGGTGAGTTTACAGTAGATTTTTCGCATCTTAATAATGAGTTCTGACCATAATAATTAATACTCCTATTTAATTAGCTACTTCCATTATTATTAAAAATGCCAACCCTTCCAACACACCCTTCATTACACAAACAACAATATAATAATAATAATAACAGATTTTGTTGAAATTTCTTTTATTTGCCTCTGTGCGTCCCTACATTTCATCAAGTTGATTCAGATAAAGAGTGACATATAATACAAACTCAAAAAGTATAGTGAAATATTGTCGTAAATTGCATAAAACTTAATGTGATACCTACACCTACTTCCAAAACAAAAATTAATTAATTAAACCTAAAGTTAAATTAAATTCATGATGTAACACAAACAACGTAATAATCATAGATCGTGTGGGTCGCAGCTGGATTTACTTCTTTAGGTTTCGAATCGGCATCATTACTGGGTGAATTCTACCCCTTAACGGTCTTCGATCGAAACAACTCTCGGACGAATCATCAGCCACTGACGATGCGGAGGGTGTCATGAAGGTTTGTCGGGGCTGAAAAACATTCATCAACCTATCTAGATATCTCGGTATGGAAATTCTTACATTAAACGGTCGATGCGCGTTCATGCGAGCTCCGATATGCGAAGCATTTGTCCAAGGTGTCGTCGATTGAGGGAATAGCGTGGGGTTGCTTCCGAGAGCATTCGGCTGAATGGAAAAAATCGATGAGGACGCCGAACAATCGGATGTAGGAAATATCGGAGGTCTGTTCGGTACCGATTTGTTTCCAGATGCGGCTTTCAGCATATTCTGCAAAGGTAACCTTAAAAATTAAGCTTTCAATTGAAATTACCTGTAGCTGCAAATGAAGCGAGGCATTCTCTCGTTTTAAGTCGTGTAGCGCTCCGTAACATTTAACCATTTCTCCTTTTACAAATTTACACTTGTTCTTCAAGTTTTTTATAATTATAGTCTTGTTTTGGTCTTGAAATTTGGATATCTGCAACACGAGCTGTAAGTAACACGATTTTACCATGTATTTTCTGAACCTGTTTCGCTTGGTCCACACTATAGCTTAGTGGACGAAAGAATGGTAGCATTTCCGGGTTGAGGTTGTTATTTATCGGTATTAACTGAGCAGGTGATTTGCATACTGCACATTTTGTCTTATCATCTGCAAGGACAAGAAAATGGAACTTTATACAGAATTAATTGGGCATAGGTACCTGATTTTGCTGTGCAAGGTTCACATTTCATATGTCCACATGTTGTCACGTAAAAAGATACATTCGGACTGTATCTTAATAAACACAAATTGCAGTTAACAATAAATTCGGCCATTTTTGCAAAATTTGCTCAAAAATGACTTAAGGTTGAGACGCCAATTTAAAAATTCGAAAACTGAGTTGGTAGACCTGCGATTGAATTCGAAATTTATTCAAAAATTCTTGTCAAAGTGGAAAGCATTTGCAATTTTGAATAAGTTAATTTTGGCATAAATTAGATAATCGACTGCGGAATTACTTCCCATTTCTCGGCACCGCGTAAATAAAATATAAATATACCAATCGGAAAGTTTGTAGTTGGTAGCACTGGTTTCAATTTAAAATACTGTAGATTTAAAATTATCATAACCTCGATAACCTCCAAAATAGTGCCATAGTGATCAAGACGGAATAATGAATTTATGCGATTTGAAAATGCGAACTCCTGCGCCTTTTCGAAAATGATATTTCTCGGTTTTTTGGTCATGGCTTCGATATTTGTGGAACTACAAATGAACGGGAAAAATTAATCAGCATGTAATTCTGAATATCTTTGCCCATCTCTTACGGTTTACGAGATAGTGAACATGAAACTCGCCCTGTATAAAACTCTTCTGTAGGTAGCCTGGTTTGTAGGCAACACATCATGCTCAATGAACAGAAAACATTTATTTTTGCAATTCGTAACTTCTTATGCATAGGAGTTTATTTAAAGCCCTTGGAAGAACAAGGAACTGTTTGAAATTATGGATTCTACAGCCCACATTCTATAAGAATTTTTTTTTCCGGGTGGATCTGAGACAATTTTTTTTTCGGGGCTCAAAAAAAAGCAGTGTATAACCTTCCTTTTTTACCAAAAATCGACTACACCAAAATTTCTCGGGAAAACACTTTTTCTTATTAATTTGGGTGCGTAGAATCCAAATCAATTCGTACTTTTTCGATCAGACTTCTTAATCAAAAGTTATAGACTAGAAATTCAATAGCAATAAAAGAGTGTAAAATTGGTCGCCCTTGTTTTTTGCTGCCTGAGAAGCCTATTCGTAAATACACCTCTGGTGGACCACATGTGCTCCGTATTTTCTGTAGCAATGCCTAAACATAGGCGACTGTGCTATCAGGGGGATTTCCTCAGACATGCATAGCATTAAACAGGAGGTGAATGCTGGAGCAGTATTCTTCCCCCTCAGGATCCTACTTGCCTTCCTGATTTTACCCATCCTTAGAAAGTTCTCAGTTGGATGAATAGCCATCCTCCCTGTAGTCAGGGATGTTACAGGAATGAAACACGTTGACAATTTCCTTATCTCTACATTTACAAGCTACCATTATGAAATTTTTCATCTAAACAAGGAAATGCAACAGTCATGTACTTTTTCTTTTATTTTTTTATCCCTGTATTCTTAGTAGCTTTTTTTGTGCCTAACTAAGAACTTTGTAATTATCGATGATTCTTTTTCACATTTTTAATTTTGATGTTTGTCAACGACTATCACGTAGGGCAGGGGGGGAAGATAATGTCTATGCTCGCAATATTAAGTTCTCATATGTCGATACATGCAGTATTGGTTTTGTAGAAAATATAATTTGATATTTGTCTGTCCCAAGATAACCGAATTAATTACATAGTTTGATGGTCTCAGTATTGATGTTAATTGATGACAAAATAATGCCCATCAAGTTACATAAACTCTTGCTGAATTCCAGGAATTTTTTTATTAAAAATACTTTACAAGGAAATTCAAAGTTTCGTATACTACAGAAACAACAACTTGCAGTTTTTATTTTACAACGTCGATATTACAAAATAATTCAAAGCTTCAAAAGCAAAGAGCATCAAATGTAGAACATCACAAACAGCTTACTTAATAGGTTTCATTTGCCACAGCCCGTCATTTAAATAGTGAATGTTTTCTATTCCGATGCCCTTGTTAATTTTTGCACTGAAAATGACACCTTGTACAAAAGTACTAGAGAATTAGAATACATACATATCCGCCGTAGAAAGGGCAGTCATTCCTATAGCTAAGGCATGTTGTTTTCCTTCTGCCATCACAGCCTAAAATAAAAGAGTTACCATTTGATAGAAGTGAAGCATGGTACGTACCACAATTGTTCCTTTTTCTGCTTCAACCATTTCCGCACCCGGAGATGTGAGCCCCGGACACATAATATTAGCTCCACTAAGAACGAACCTAATCGCACCTTTATCCACTTGTTCCATCGGCAGAAAGAAAGGGTCTAAAATGACAACTTTGCAAAGCACGCAAACGCGACATCTACTCACACTTGTGAAGTAAGCGTAAAGTCGGCATCCAGGCGCCTTCCCGATGTCTGAAAAACAGTAACTCGCCCGCGCTATTTATTATAATTTCTATATGATCGTGACTAAAACGGACCCGTTAATATTTATTTAATGGAGGTTGTCGTTACCATTTCACTATCCTCATCGCATCCTTCTTTGGCAAAATTGAATCTAATAGACCGTCTAAGTTGGGATAAAGTTCGACAAGTTTCGAGCGGATGCCTTTTTGTATCGACGATTTTAGCTGCAATATGCTGGAGACGCTTTCCTTCTCGTCAAATCTGAAAGGGGGAATTTAAATTTGAGTCACAGTTTTCGTCGGTTTTACGTACTTTTTAAACATTTTGGTACAAATCTTAATTCCGAAATGGGTTATTGAGGTTAAGTTACAATGGAATTTTGCGCTGTTGCCAACTCGTAACTGTCACCCTTGGTTTCATACTGCTTTCCATTTGGGTGCGTGAAGCTCTGGTGCAGTTCGTTCGGAGCAGCTCATTTCGCAAATTGTTCATTTTTAACACATTTGAACATTCACAGTACGTAAATAACCACAAAAATGTTACAAGCCCCAAGCAAATAGGTGGTGCATGAGGGGTCAAGGGAAATCCAATTTCGGGCGCGTCAGAGCTCGAAGCTTTCTTAAAAGGAACACAGGGCATCGTGCACGGTACAGCTTAGAGCTCCTCTTTCACTAAAATGGAAAGCAGTATTGGAGAGCTATGATGATTTATCGAACTTTTTGCACGGGGGCTGTTCTACGAGCCCAATGCTGTGCAGGTGGTAGTTGAAGCTATGTAGGGCAGTCTCCAGTACTGCATTCCTTTTGTATGCCAGGTTGATGGGCCATAAGATCTCCCCTTACCTTTCTCCAGCTTTGGGGAAAGCCTTAACAAGTTTTTGTGAGCACCTAAAGGTGTTTTAGATGCTTTTAAAATTTGCTTCTCCCTATTAAAAATTCCAGCCCTAAAAGGGCTTTTTACTGAAGTCGTTGACGGAAAGTTTAAGAGATTTAAGCGCCTTTAAAGGTCCTCAAGAGCTTTTACAACTCATGACCATTTCCAAACACTTAAGAAGAATGCATACGGGCATTGATACGGGTTTCGTCACGTTCCTGGAAACTGTATCGATTAAAAGAAGACGTGACAACACCGCTCAACGGTAAAGTTTGACGCGCTAAGGTTGGCAGACAGTCAAACAGACGTCAAATTAAAGACTAATTTTTTTCGTGATTAATTAAGTTTGTGTACAATTTTCTTTTACAATTTTTTTCTCGAAATTTTTATATAACTTTTTACTCGTAATTGCCGATAACGAGACGAGCGAATTGAACGTTTTAAATCCGTTTTAGTTCTTCGATCCATCAGTGTTCCCCCGAAGGCGATCGTGACCGAACGCAAGTATCCAGCTACGACAGCGCCAGTGTTTCTGCAAACAAGTAAAGGTCCTGTAAGTGAGTTTTTACAATTATTTTTTTTACATTTTATTGTGTTAAAATCAGGCTAAGGACTGAGGGTATGTGCCATTTATGTTTAGAGATTAACCGGGGTTCGTTTTACGTATTTGAAAATCGGGATAGTTGGTGTTTAGCGTCCGAGTAAAAATCTTTTGTGACTACCTACGGGTTCACGTCCTTACTTCTCCAACATGCCCATTATTTTATACTTGGCAACGGAATTATTCGCAAACTGACCCCGGTTTTTCATTTGGGGGACTGTTCGTCGCAGGCGATTGCAACGTGTCCGTGCCGTTTCTAAAAATTCCATCGATTAATAACGCCTTGGGAATTTCTAGGAATTTTTGTTTACGTTCTCAGGTAATCAGCTTGTGAATGGGCGATCTTTGTTGCTTTAAGTAATTGAAATAAACGGTCGTCACGTGAAGAGTTTCGTTTTGTTGTGGCGAAATTAGTGTTTTCGGTCCCCTTGCATTTGCAGTAGTATCCCCGAGCTCTGATCGCTTCATTTCCAGTGTCCACTGGCCTTTTTTTACGTAGCGAACATTCGGCCGGAATGCTGTTGTAGGACCTTGAAATCCCTAATACACCGCCTATGAGGTCATCGACCTTAAACTCAATTGCTCTTGTTCAGTTGATGCGCGCATCCAAGTGCCGGAGATCTACAGGAAGTTGCATCTTGCACTTCTCGTACATCCTGGGAGCTCGAGGAGTCTCATAGCTTTCTTTTTTTTATCAAGGCCGACTACAACTCGCTTTGTGTCTTTTGAGGTGAGAAATCCTTTTAATTTCGCACGGCTCAATGATTTGTTTTACTTCATGGGAATATATGAATCACGTATCGCATTCCTAAATATTTGCGCAAGTAATGTAGCTGTCGTTTGACTTGCATTATTATCCCTTCTCCTGATAATGCCGTGATTATTAAACTCGTGGAATTTGATTACATTACATGGTGTAATTATCGGAATTTTCTACTTTGAACTGAAATTACACGCTCTATTACAGTTATTTTTGAAAATCAACAAATTACTTTGGCGACCTTCATTTGTTAGTATCTGTCGTTAAACCTTTTAGCGGCTCGCCAAAGTAAATTCACTAACCCGAGTCGCGGAGATTAACTATGAAGAAGAGAACCCATTGTCTTTAGTATTCCAATGCTAACAAAACCAGTTTTCTATTACCATAAAAGTCACTTTTTAGATTAAAGCCAGTTGAGAAGCTTTTTTTTTATCCCACTTCTGAATTTGTTAACCTTTTATTTATCAGTTTGTTAATAAATAAATAATTTTGTTGTTTGTCATGTTCCAATAAGCAAAGTTGGTATTCTGCCAAGAGATGTGTAGAAATTATCAGCCAACAATAGACTGCATGTTTCACTTAGTGTATGCAAAAACGTGCATTATGGATGGAGCAAATTCTATTCTGAGGATGCTAATTATTGCAAATAAATAAAATGTGTACTCATCCGTTCCATTTTTTTGATCTGCAGTGTCTCAAATTCAAGGGTGACACAGATGCTATTTCAAAGCCACCTTATATTCTTGTGTAAAATTTGCTTTATTGTCAATTTTAGGGTGGTAGCATTGAATACGGAACATGTGTGAATACGAGTGCATTTTGTTTTCAAAAATCTCTCAAAATAAAGTCGCAAAAAATACAAATTTGATTTCTTAGTCTTGTAGTGATAATCTGCATGGTTGAAATTAGTGATATACCTAAGTACGGGCATGAAGTTAAATTCGCTTTTTTTCAAAGACATTCGCTTTTGAGATAGTCCCAACCTAAATGGGAAAACAAAAAATAACTAGAAGGGGGCTGAAGTTACATTCGTTTGTTTTTTTAAATAAACGGCCTCCGAAAGTGATTGCACCGGGACCTATTTTCATCCCCCCAGAGCCGTTTTTTAGGGCTCTTTTCCAAAGAGGGGATGAAAGTAGGTCCCGGTGCCATCACTTTCAAAGGTCGTTTATTTAAAAAAAAAAGAATGTAACTTCAGCCCTGTTGTAGTTATTTTTTGTTTTTCCATTTAGGTTGGTACTATCCCAAAAGCGAATATCCTTAAAAAAAAAAGCGAATGTAACTTAAGGCCAGTGATATAAGTACAGTATGTAAAGTGACGTAGAGTGAAAATATAACCTTGATTGCAGCATACGAAGGCCTTCATTGTGTGACTGCATTGACCGGTTCGAGAGGAATTTTTCGGTTGCATTTGTTAACCCATCACAACGGAGAGCCCCAGGCAAACGGGGCCACAAGCTCGTGTTTCGGGGAAGGACAGTGCTCCCCCCGCCAAGCGACGCTGGGTCCCACCATCAACATTGCGCCATAAACAAGATGTTATTGTTACACCGGAATCCCGTAACGACCTCGTCTTTCGTAAGGTTCGCGGTATTCTTAACAAACTTACCCCAGAAAAGTTCCAGAAGCTGAGCGATGATATACTGCATACAGAATTAACTTCACATAATATACTTAAAGGTGTTATTTTGTTGATCTTCGAAAAGGCACTCGATGAGCCGAAATACTCGTCTATGTACGCACAGCTGTGCAAGCGGCTGTCAGAGGAAGCTCCTAACTTTGAGGAAAAGGGACCGTGCACATTCCGACTGCTCCTGCTTAATAAATGTAAGGCCGAATTCGAGAGTCGATCCGAACTGTTGGATAAACATGCTTGCGATCCTCTTTTGGACGAGGAAGAGCGTCGCCAGTTGGCAAAGCGCAAAATGTTGGGTAATATTAAATTTATCGGCGAACTGGGCAAATTGGAGATTCTATCGGAGGGTATCTTACATCGCTGCATACAAGAACTATTGGGTCCGCGACGAGGGGAGGATCCATCGGAAGATCTGGAATGTCTTAGTCAAATCATGCGCACGTGCGGTCGCATTTTGGACTCGGACAAGGGTAAAAAGTTGATGGATCAATATTTCGAACGCATGTCGTTATTGGCGGATAATATCGATTTACCACCGAGAATCAGATTCATGTTGAAGGATGTTATTGAATTGAGAAGAGACTGTTGGAGACCTCGAAAATCTGCAATCGTCGAAGGTCCCATGCCAATACATCAAATTCGACCAATTGATGACGATCGACTTAACTATCGTGCCAGGTGAGTGATCCCAACTTGACTCCTCCCACCGACAGAAAAAAAAATTATGACTAGTGCTCATTTGTTACCATATTCGAACATTTCTGAAGTGGGTGGAGCCAGCTTGACAATGCTGGACTGACCCAATAAAATCATGTCCTTATTTGCAACAACAGACAGAGATGCCAGATTTCACGATATTAAAAAAACCCAAACTTCAATACAGTTCACAGTCTTAACAAAACATAAGACTAAGTTAATTATACAAATTAAAGATGGAACTATTTCCAAAGACCAAAGAATAACAATAAATAAATAATATCGGAATTATTTCCATGTATTACTGTGTCCAATGGTGTGCGAGAAAAGCCCTGAAAGAAAGAAAAGCTTACAAAGCTTGTTCGGACATATTACCCCACACACTGGCGGTCGAAAATTAACATTTAATAATATTAGAATTACTTACAGTTTTTCGAATTAAATTTTGCGAATACGGACAAATCGTTTTTTAACTTTCCACAAACTTTGACTACTTCATTTGACGATAACTTAAATCTTTTATTAAGATTACTTAATTTATTCTAAGTACACACTTCATTTTGAAACCGACGAACTGCGTCTTGAATGAAACCCGAAAAATTAGCGTAAATAAAAATACACGCTTTTTTTAACGTCGTGAAAACTAACAGTCTCGTTTTTACGTTGATTTCCGTATTTAAAGGAAACCCCACTTACGCCGAAATAACGCGCACATTTTATAACCCCCGCATCGAACAGCGATAAGAACACGTGCGTTAATTCGTCCTCTTTATCGCAGACGACCAAACTATTTAACGCTTTTTATACATTTGAAAATTATGTTATTTATTGTAAAAGTGATCTGTGATATTTTTGTATTTGTATATTTTGTATTTTTTTATTTGCTGGTATTATTTAGTGTATGACAAGTGTAAGTGAAGCATCATATGAGCACAATAAAATATTATTATTATTATTATTTAACATGCAATTTCACGTTTTACAAACACAAATCTAATTAAACAATTTACAAAAGCAATAAAAAACACAAATTCAAATGCAATACTTTGTGCTCATTCGTAAATGATTGTCCAGATCTTTACTTGAGTTGATCGTATACAGGGTGTCCCATCATTGTGGTGTTTAGATCGAAAAAAACGTCCACGTAACGTTCCTTACACAAGAATATTTGTTATTGTTGTTTCAGGTGTACAGCATAGGGCAGATGATAATTCACATCCTTGACTTGGAAACGTAGCCATATCAATTTAATCTTTAAATTACAACTTCAAATAATATACATGTCACCATAACAATATGACAAAACAATTTCATGGGCTACTAGATTGATTTATTGTTAAATTTAATATTGTCCATAATTTCTTAACTATTGAGTTTAGGAAAAAGTGTATAAGGACATTTCGAGTTAAATTTTACCAATGAATGTGGTGTCCATCAAGTCACGGGACACCCTGTATGCATAAGGGTACTAAGGATTACATGCTATTTACAAAAATTCAATTGTTTTTGGTTACTCATTTGTTTTCTGAAATAAAAACAACTGAATGTTGCCTTATTATGGGAAATAAAATGCTAACAACTTGTATAATATGGAAACATTTTGTATACAGTCGTTATTTTAAGCGATATATATTATATTCCATACATAACGGGCACCCTGTATATATAGGATTTAATGTAAACCTAATAAAAAATTATCATATAGGTGGATCACAAATTCTGTATACAGGGTGATATAAATTCGTGGCTCACCATTGAGATCTCCGCAATGGTGAGAGATACATTGTAGGTTAAATGGGGGCACATGTGTCCCCTTTTGTGAGTAAAAAAACGCATTTGAAATGTTTGAACAATTTTGTTTTCATTTTCCTTAATTTGTTGGTTCACATTTCCAAGTTCCACAATATATTCAAATGTTGGTTGCATATGCTGCATGGTTTACCTATTCAGCGATCCTTACTTTTTCAATGACTATACCTCTCATCGTTGTGACATCTCCATTGCGAGCTACCCTGTACATTGCTTTTACTGTTGTCTCATTCTTTTGCATTTAACCATTTACATTCTTTAAACTGTCTATTTATGATATTTTTACTTAGAATCCAGTGGCGTAATAAAAAAAATTTTGGACCACCGTTTTTTCATAGTTTCTTGGTTCAAATCTCAGAAAAGGTGGTCCAACATTTTTTTGGATTACGCCTGTAGATTCTACGTAAAAATATCTAAAGTAAGCAGTTTTTTCTTCTATCTTACATGGGTAGTAAGATATGGTTCCAAAATGTCAAACTTTTTGTTTTCATTTATTTTGTTTATATTGACTTGTCAATAAAATATTGGAACTGTACTGTACATTTTCAATTTTTAAAATTAAAACAATAGCTTGACATACAAATTTTAATAAATATGTTTCAACTTATTTTTTTTTTAAACGTAATTGACGAAACGTCAAAATTTTAACGAAGATGCTGCTGCTTTGGAATTAATAAAAACTCTTTATTGGCCGTTTTAACTTTGACCCATATAACTTTCCAGCTATAAAGAATCATTTTGTGTGAATATTCTAAAAAATTCTAAAAAAAACTCTAAAATATCTAAAAACAAGTTGTAAATCAGCACAGCATATGCATGATTAAAGCGCATTTTTGGTAATGCAGGTCAGTATTTTATTAGCGAAGTTTAAAATTATTGATCTCACGAGTAATTTTGGCTGCGTTAAATAATTAATTTTATTTAATTTCAATTGAGGGTACGTCTTCATTTTGTAAAACAAATCACAAAGTAAATAAGTTTTTTAAAGTCACTAGATATACCTAGAAAGTACCGCAATCATCCGCCATTTTTGGGCAAATTTTCTGCCAACTTAAAAAAATTGACAAATAAAATATGAATAGCTGTCATTTTTTATAACCTAACTTCATAGTACTGTCATATTCTATTCGCGAAAATCACCAACCAATAGATGGCGTTGAGACATGCAAAGAATTTGAAATAGGAGTGAACAACAAAAACTTTTACTACGGTTCCTATACGTTCGCGTGATTGTTTACTTTTGCATTTTCGTTCCATTTGCTTATTTCATTGTGTTCAACCCTTAGAGGAGACAGTCTTTATCAAGACTATTGTTAAATGCACGTATTGGAGTATAAGTAAGTATCAAAATTGAAATATAATAATGATAATTATTTGTTTACTACATACAAACATATATTTACTTATGGGCTTTCCGATCTGCAATTTAATCTTCCACTGCTTTCGAAAAGTTAAATCCTCGGGAAATTTGTGTAGAGATACCTCATTTTCACAATATGTTGAACACTTTGGAACTGAACAAATTTTGGGAGATTTTATACACTTATTTTTATGAACGTTTTGCATTTTAAAAACTAATTTGAAACCTAACTAAAAGTGAAGTCAAACAGGGTCAAGTTATAGCACAAACCCAAAAGTCAAACAGGGTCAAGTTATAGCACAAACCCAAACAGATTCAAATTATTTAAATTTTGATAAATATATAAGGCACGGGAAATAACACTTCTCACAAAATGTATATATGCAACAACACGACGGTGTTTATAAACAAATACATGAATAAATTATTTAGTAAACTGAGTACGTATTCCACAAATAAACACGGTATTAAATGGGAATATTTTTGT
The DNA here is from genome assembly GCF_008802855.1 of Photinus pyralis. NCBI lineage: Eukaryota > Metazoa > Arthropoda > Insecta > Coleoptera > Lampyridae > Photinus > Photinus pyralis. Next base: position 44,933,921 of record NW_022170511.1, read on the forward strand.
TGTTCACTTTAAAAACGCTTACAAAAAATTATAATAGATGTCGCCCAATTCGTGATTTTCGCGAATAAAAATATATACAGATAAGTCCAAACAGGTGGAACAATCCCTAACATTAAAGTTACTAGAATCTGGTAACTTCCGCCATTTTTGGACAAAAATCATGCGTTCTCTCTCTAACACACGAGCCCAATGGATTGCGGTACTTTCTATATTTAGTGACTTTAAAGTTTTTATACTGGTAGCGCTATCTAACGGTAAAATTATTGCACCTCCGAAACCCATATCAAAATAGACTAGTGCCTACACATCTACACTATAGCAGAAAGCTTTTAGTGAAAATTTGAATTCTCTAGCTATTGTAGTTGTGGAGATCTCACGCGGACAGCCGGCCTGCCAGCCATAACGAATGTAATAGCGTATTTTTTTCAAAAATGCGCTAAAAATTCTAGAGAGCTCTACAAAATCCTAGTAGTGTACACCAAAATTCTACAGTGATTATCCCCTCGGGGCAGCCACTTCAAATTTTGTGTACATTACAATTCTAAAAAAATTCTAAAAATTGTATAAAATAATAATTGTGTGTGTATGTGCGTTCGGAAAAATTCTAGAAAATTGCAGAAGAGTTCTAGAAAATTCTGCAAAATGCTAGTAAGGTATACCAAAATTCTAATTTTTCCCTCTGGATATGTTAACAAATTAGCACTAATTTTTTGAATACCTCAAATTTTTCTTGTGTTGGTGGGGGTGCACTTTTTTTTCAAATTGGTGACGGGACGTTTCTTCTTTAGGAATGAACGTATTCAAGAACAAAGGGACCAGGATAGATCCGAGCTGTTCCGTCATCCCATGAAAACACGAAGTGGTATAGATAATATGCTAATGGGGCTCACGTTAAGCTCACCTAGCACCAATCTTATTTCTGCTCATTCTTTCAGTCCTAACGGCTTCGGTAGCCAAAGAGACGGCGGTTTCAGGCCCCACAACAACCAACGCTCCGGTTTCGGGTATAATAATCAACGCGGACAGTATAAGCACAACCAAACTAACACCAACAACCAATTTAACACACGTGAGTACCGGATTCTCGGGGGAATTACATCGTTTTGTAACCAATTTCTTTCTCCAGAATCGAGTAAAGATCTTGCGCCACGTTTTAAAAAGAATTTAATTGTCCCGCACGAAGAAGATCTCGGCGAATTACAGTTACGACCCTCCATGATATTTAACAAAGCGTCGATGAAAAGTAGCAACATCATGAATAATCGATCGACTGAGCCGCAATTGCAAACTCCAAGTAGCAATAAGCAAACGCCGACGGCTCTACTAAAGGAAGCACTGCCGATTAAACAAGCGTCTGTGGAGAAACCGAAACAAGGGAAAAAGGATAAGGTACGTAATATGTTGGATAAATTAAAAGTGGTTACCAATTCTGAGAAAATCGTGTATTTTAAAGGAAAAAATTATCTGAATTAACAAACCAACATTTTGGGCAAAAATTCTGAATTATTGAAAAATGTTTGTGTAGTGGTTTTCATGTTTTATGTGTTTGTGTAGGGTCCAACCAAAGAAGAACTGTTAAAAAAGCACATCGCAATGTTGGAAGAGTATTTCAAAGGCGACATAGATATCATTCAAGCTGTCGACTCGTACAAAGAATATAAAATACCGGACAAGTTTGCCAAGGACATTATCGTTTCCGCTCTCACTACATCACTAGATAAAACTGGTACGTGAATCCGTCCCCCTTCATTAATGTGATCCATTCTTACGGACAGACTCTTTCAGAATCAGACCGAGAAAAAACGATTCAATACCTGGCGCGATTACGCAAAGAAAACGCAATAAACGCCAACCTAATACACGACTCCCTGAAGATCGTGTGCAACAAAGTGGAGGAACGGGAAAACGAAATCACAAAAGTCACTTCGGCCACTGCCATTTTACTAGCGATCGCCGTAACGGAAAATTTAATATCGCTCACCGACGTCGCCGCCCTCACCGACAACGGCACCTACTATCCGCTCTTCGTTCTGGTTTTGCAACATCTGCACAAGGTGTTGGGAAAATCTCCCCTAACCGATTTATTTAATATTAGTAAGGTAAATTTGTTGTCGCAACTGCCAGAGACCGACAAGACAAAGATGAGACTGGCCGAAATTTTGGAAGAGCGCGATCTCACCTTCCTCTATCCGCCGCTGAAGATCCAAGCCGAACTGAGCAAACAGCTGCACGCGGATCCGAATCCTCAGCAGTTCTACAAGTGGATTAAGGATAATCTCGATCCCGCCAACTTTACGGATCCCGGATTTATAAATGCGCTAATGACTGTTCTTCTCAAGTACATAACTCAGGTAGAGTGACTGCTTCGGCTAAGAGTACTAAATGTGTACACGTGTTCTCTTTTTATATTATGGAATTAACCAACGGGGGGCAGTACCAATGAAATTTCAGTTTTTGATTATACAGGGTGTTCCTAAATATGATGTATAAGGTGGCCAAATAAGAATGCGAGGTACTGTATTTGGGATCCTGTCCATCGTAGAGGCTTGCGGTAAGAAAATTTATTACTAAAACTGCCACGAGAAAAACCTGGAAAATATTTTTAAGTTTCTGAAATGGCCGCTAGGGGGCGTAACTGCACTCTGGAATCTAAAAAAGTGATTTTTCTGAGAATTCCTCTATATTAACCTAACAAAAAAACACCCAGTCTTTGAAGACGACGATAATCTGAACTTTTTGTTTGACAATTTTTCCTGTATCTCTAAAAATGAAGTGGTGGGGGGTATTCAAAGGTTTCTGTAAAGAACACCCTGTATCTTCGAAACGACTGAGCCGATTTTAACAAACTCGGGTTAATTATAATAATAATAATAATCTTTATTTAGTAAAAAACAATTTCATATTGTAATACCGGGTGATTCATTAGAAGTGATGATCGCTTGAATTTCGCGCGTAAGGTTTTAGTATTTTTTGCATTATTAGATTGACGGTTTGAATTTGGTTAGTAATTTTTTTCTGTCATGACTGTCACTTAAGAAACCAGTGTCGCCGTTAATTGTTGTGTGCTATTTGCGGTTTATTACTTTTTCCATTTTGAACAATTTTTAGAGTTGATGCACTAAAATATGTAAGAAACATGACTGTATGTAGTGTTAGTTTATAATTTGTGGTAAAACAGAAGCAGTATTTGTAGGTTATAAATAAGTGAACGATTTACTGAAAGCACGATGATACACCACTGCAATTAAATAAATGATCATCAGTTAGTACCAACTTCAAAATTTTGTTGATTTGCGGGAAATTCAAATTGTCCTCACTTCTAATGAATCACCCGGTACATCGTCGTCACAATTGAAAAGAGTTATTCTTCGGCTACAAATATTAAGTTTTGTTAGTTTCATATATCGCCGCTTGAGGGCTTTTTTCGACATTCCGACAGAAATGGTTAATTTTCTCAAAAAAATTAAATGCACTGGTTCGATTTTTTTTCATGAAAAAGTAGCTAAATGATGTCTAAACAAGCTCCCGAAAACCGCATCTCGATATCTTGTTCCTAACCTAAAATTTAGGCCAAAGAAAATTTTATACCCTCAAAATTTTATTTTTTTAAGATAATTTTTCCGGAATTATTTTTATTATATCATTTGTGACCCTAAGGTGTATCGATTTAAAAAAGGAAGTTTTTAATGCCGCCGTAAATGCTCGAAATACTGGCCATCACGAATATATATATATATATATTGATAGCTGTTAAGTTGTTACCTCCGGTACGTTCAGCAGGCGACCTAACCTCCACAACTCCAGATTGTGTTATGACCCATCTTTTATCAAAATTACTCTTTATAGACCCCCCTTAATAACAATCCCTAAAGAGGGGTATCAATTTCTTTGATTAGAACATATATATATTTTCTGTATCAAGTATACCAACTTCACCAACTTCCTTCCGTATATTCATGCAGTCTATGTATCGTTTCCACCTCCGGCAATGTTGCCACGTTTATGGAGGGAGCAACCGGCACTATATATCAAAGGATATATTTTTATCGAGGGGTAAACCGCGATGGGAAATCAGTGTACACGTTTGAGGAAATCTATGGGAAATCATAGGAATTCCGGAGGAACTCCTAGGAAAGCTAAGAATTCCAAGGAATTCCATGTGTATTCAGGAGGAATTCCAAGGAAATCACAGGAACTCCGAGGAAATCAAGGGAACTCTAAAGAAATCAAAGGAACTCGTGCTGCATTTTATTATTTAATTTGGTCTTAACTAATTTTTTTATTTGTTTATGGTATTTTTCTCATTTAATAATGAGTTTTTCTCATTGCAAATAGGTCTATTAAAATATAAAATAGTGTTTCGTCTAAGGTCGTGTCTTTATCCGTCCGTCCGTCCGTCCGCTAACTTTGCGACGGTACTAGTTCTTTATCTTAGGAGCTATTGTTCTACTTTTTTCGCTATTTGGTTCGTTATGGTGTCGAGTCTTGTACCAAGGAAGGAATTTTTTCTGTACCGCTTACAAAAAAAGTTATTGTAAAAAAACAAAAAAACCGTTTTTTACATGTTCCATAATTTTACCCTTTTGCCGTTTATCAACGATCCTAGAGATCGTTTATAATTCTGTATTGCTATCTGTCGCCTGCCGGTTGGTCTCTCCGTCTGTTCCTTTGTCTGTCCGTGTGAACGATAACTTTGTTTAGAAATGTTCGATCGCTTTTACATCTCCGTGAGTTATGAACTGAATTGCATGAAATTCAATATGGGCATAGATTTATCCAAAAGGCAATGCCAAAAGTTGAATCGAATCGATTCAAAATTCACAGTGCCCTTTTCGCATCTCGACCATAAACCGAATTGCAAACTTTTTTACTTATAAAAGTATTTGAATGAAATTTGATACATAGGCACTATAAAGGAAAATCAAACGCCAATTTCAAAATTTGGTTTTGCGCATGCGCAGTGCCAACTTTTTTATTTATGGAAGAATTTAAACGAAATTTGATACATAGGCACTTGGAATAAAGGAAAATCAAACGCCAATTTCAAAATTTGGTTTTGCGCATGCGCAGTGCCAACTTATTTATTTATGGAAGAATTTAAACGAAATTTGATACATAGGCACTTGGGATAAAGGAAAATCAAACGCCAATTTCAAAATTTGGTTTTGCGCATGCGCAGTGCCAACTTTTTTTATCTATGGAAGCATTTAAGTGAAATTTGATACTTTGGCGCTTGGAACAAAGGAAAATCTAACATTAGTTTCAAAATTTAGGTTTGCGCATGCGCAGTTCCAATTTTCTTATTTAGAAAAGCATTGAAATGAAATTCTTCTCATAAACTGAAATTGAAGTAGCACGTCAACAATGGATTGCCCATGTGCAACGCTATCTTTCATATTTGTGGCGGGATTTTTACGATTTTAACAGAAGTTGCATCTTACAAATGGGAAATGAATGCAAGTGGAAATGCGCTTTATGTAAATCGTTTACGATTACTTTTTAACTTGACACATGACACTTTTATATTTTTTTTATGGTTTTACCTCGGGTTTTACTTACCAGGAAATTGTTAAATCAACGGAATAACAATGAAATAATTAAAAAACTTTAAAAAATCAGAGGAACTCACATGAACTCCAAAAGAAAATCGAGGGAACTCCAAGGAAATCAGAGGTATTTCGTGAAAGTTGGAGGAACTCGGAGGAAATCAGGGAAACTCCGAAGAAATCAAATGAACTCTGAAGAACTCGAAGGAACTCAGAGGAAATCTAATATTTATAGGAAATCAGTGTACAAAATTTGGGTTGCGGTTTACCCGATTTTTATTTATACATGTGATTTATCATAATAAGACACATCTCCTTGCTTATGCTAGAAAAAATAAATAGCTTTACTGATTGGATTTTATGTTTATTGCAGTGTTGTAACTGTGTCCAAGATAAGGATGTCTACCATGGGGTTCTCGGACACCATAGAAGACACAAAAATGGTCAAATTGAGGAAAAGTTACTCAATTAAAAAATTTACATGCTGTAAAGACCGCCAGAAAATTCTCCTTACTTCCGAAGATATGCCAGAAAACCGCAATCAGCCGATTTTTTATTGATGTTATTTGAACAGATTAAAAAACGCTTATTCATTGCCACTATTAGAGTACAAGAAACCGTTGAGAGAGTTAAACAGAAGCAATGAGAACGTGTTTTTGTTTTTTTTTATATCTGTTCAAATAATGTCAGCAAAAAATACAAAACGAAATCGGCAAATTTTGGTTTTTCTGGCATTTCGTCGGAAGTAATCTGAATATTCTGGTTTCTTTACAGCACGATAACTCTTTAATTGTGCAACTTTTTTCTAATTTGGCCATAGTCGTATCATCTATGGTTTCGGAAATCGGAATCGGAACGTTTGGTAGGTGTAAAGCGTGTATGTTTTGGGACACATCTGATTATGTCTACCATGAAGAGCCCTACTCTAACTACTAAGATTGTTCGAGATAAATTAAAGTACACTAATACAGTCGAAAAG
>NW_022170511.1:44940545-44959735 GCF_008802855.1 Photinus pyralis
TATGTAATATGTAATCATGAAAAAAATTGCAAACAATTGACAGTAAGATATACAGTGTGTTGCATTTAAAAAGTACCAACTTTGGCTCAAATCTCAGAAACACTGATCCAAAAAATTTGGCCAAAACCGTCTTTATCTTTAAAATCATAAACAAGGCAAAAACTGTCTCTTTTAGATATTTTTACGGAAAACCAGTGGCGTAGTTAAACAAAATTTTGAACCACCTTTTCTGAGAAAGTTGGTATTTTTTAAATGCAACACGCTGTGTGTAACGTCAGTTTTTTTTTGCATTCTATTTCCTGATTACATTGATGTATAGCAACTTATATATTTTTAAATTTTAGCCATGAACCAAAAATAAAAACCTTATTTTTTACGGTTTGTAAATAGTGGGCCATGGATTCGCATGGATTCATGGAGATTTTGTTTTGTCTATTGTATCCATGGTAACTAAGGGGGCCAGCCCCATACAATAATAATGGCTGACGGTAATTTCAAAAATATTATATAATATAGTAATTAGGTACCTACTTATACACTGTGTCCAAGATAAGGATGTCTATCAAGCAACAGTCACATTGCTATACTCTACAAAATCAAATCCACAATTACAGTACCAGGGGTGGTGAACTGGTGAGGCATCAATATATAAGATTGCAATGTAGTAGATATGGGGCCAATTATTACAGTCCTCGCTTTTTAAACAAATTACCTAGCGACGTAGTAAGGCTACCATCCAAAATTTTCAAAAATAAAATTAAAACATTTAAAAAAAAACAAAGTTTTGACGACATTAACGAATTTTTGAATTGTCAATGGTCTTCATCCGATTTCAATGTAAGTTAGTCATTAAATGTATTTGTCTCTTGATTTTTATCCTTTTCTAAACTGACGTTTGTAAACAAAAAATGTTTTTTGTCTTAACAACAATAAAGATTATTATTATTATTATCATACGGATTTCCGAAACCATAGAAGGTACGACGATGGTCAAATTGGGTAAAAGTTGCGCTATTAAACATTATTATCATGATTTAAAGAAAACCAGAAACTTCCGATTACTTTCGAACGTATGCCAGAAATCCCGACTTGGTTATTTTTTTCTGATGTTATTTGAACAGATACAAAAAAATAAAAAAACACCTACTCATTGCGCTCTAGAGGACACCATTGAGAGATTTTCAATACGTTTCGTTCCGGAGAAATCATCATCAACTTTATTTTTGTAGGCATATGGCCCGTAAAAAAAGTACACACTGTATTGAGTAGCATTTTTTATTATGAATTATATATGGCACACGCAAAACAATTAAAAGTTGGAAATTGTTGGTTTCAACAGAATGGTGCACCCGCGCACAACTTTCCTTGAAAATGGAAAATTTGTCCGATATGTATTCTCTCGTCCGATGGCAATATGTGACCATGTATTTGTTTAAAATTTGCTCTTTATTTACCCAGAATGTCCTCTATTTGCACACAGTTTTTTTACAGGGTGTTCTTCAATGACGTAGCAGAACTGGTACCAGCGAATCTAGTGTTTTTTGACTTTTCTACTGACGCAGCATTTCCAAGATCATCTCATTTGACCTAACGGACGGACACATCCGAGGACACATCACTTTTCTGACATTAGTTCTCAAAACATTTACATTTTAAGTTGTGACCCCACCGATCGATAGATCGCGTCTATACTCTTCATTTTCTGTTTGTATAAGGCCTTCCTTCTAAACTTAGTACTCGAGCTATTCGAGTTTGATGAAAAACCATTTCTTTCACCCAGGCCTTTTGAGTATCATGAACACCAGAAGGATTATAGTCAACCCCTCCCTTCTCGAATTTTTTTTCTGACACATCCGAACAGAATGGCGCATATTTCATCATTCCCTTCTTATAATTTTGGAAAACTTTGAAAAATTCGGAGTTGAAAGCTTTCTTGTACACAGACAGACGGATCCACAGGAATGGAGGACGTAAGTGACGTTCTCGAGTTATTTTTGCTGATTAAGAAAATATTCCAGTCGGTCCTTCCAACCGAATCAACAAAATTTTTGACTCGAAATTGATGTGTTATATTTCGAATAATTTCGTAATGGGCACAGAACAGAAACAAAATATTTCCTAATTTCATGGCGACACCCAATTCTCATCTTTGATTACGTGCGACGCAATCAGAAGAACCTTTTCGTTGACTTATCTTGACCTGGTTAGATTAGGCAACTGTCAATTGGTTGAACCCTGTTCGAACGATATCAACGAGTATTAATTATGTAACTTTAATCAGGGGGGGGGGGGGCTCGGGTTCGCCGTTAAAACTAGGAACAATTCAATCATTGGGTTGTTCCGGCGCTTCACCTGCATATCGAAATATCCTCGCCTAATCTCATTCGCCATAATTAAAAGTGCCACGATCCGTGGAAATCCTCCGATTGTTTGTTAAATAGGCGTAACTAATACGATTACGCATAGAAAGTGGTTACCATCCTTAGACACTTGCGCAATCCAAGTAAAGAAAGAGCGGTTGAAAGTATGAAAGTTGATAACAAATTCCGGAAGTAGAGCATAATCTTTTTGGTAGAAATTCAGTTTTTTTTTAAGAAACCAGGGACCGGACAAACCAGCCTGTATATTGGTTTGAACAATAATATTTTTATTTATTTACGTTTACTGTTCATTATAATTTTAAATTGCTTAAGTGAGTTGTATGTACCTATTTTTAATTTGGTACATTGTCGGCACTACAATAGATATGTATTGTGATTATGTCAATCACAATATACCTTCTGCGGATACAGTAGTAATTGCTAATAGAAAAGCGTGGCGAATAGTTCAGGACCCTATTGAGATCCATGTGGAATGCCGGTGGACGTCTTTTCAACACGGATAAATGACCACGGCCACGTCTAACGCTAATAATTTAATATCGATCAGAACCGTTGAGTGAAGAAATCAGGGGTAGAACGTAATTCCACCAATGTTTTAAACGTTCTTGTTTCGCTCACCTTGAATGGAATTGTTAGCATTACAGGATTGATTAAACAACAGTTCAATTAATTTATTACTCTAATCGTTTGCGAAACAGAGGGTCATCCGCTATTTAAATACTTGCAAGAGTCGAGACGGACTCGGTAACAAGTCTATTACTTCAATTTTACAACAACGTTAATCCGATCTTTTTGATGCACCAGTTATGTCACTTTCAATTGTCTCGTCAAGAACAAATTATTCACGCTATCTAAATAACGACGAGTAGCGAAAGCTAAATCCAATTAAGTATTCCAATCCAAGTTCGTTTCTCGAATGCTAAGTGATTGTCTTTTGTTTATAGAAAATCGATGAATATTTTAGTATGCACAATTACACGTTTGAATTTCCCAGTCTTTTTATTAAAATGGTTAAGTACATGTGTAAATTGCGAACTGACAAAAAACCGCAACGGCCCAAATGTAGATCCTTGGGGCCCTCCAGATTGCAAATTTTCAGGATCGTCTATCTGAAAGGACGGTGACGCAATGGTCTCTTACGTAAGTGACACTGGTAATTAAGTATCTATTTAATTGTAAACGCAAACATTGATTCCGTCTACCTTATCATGCCGGCGCCATTTATTAATGTGTCACGTGATTTTCAAATGGGCCCCTTTTTCTGATATTGCAATAATTTTGTGGCGTAGCGTTAGTCAATGAGAGAACGTCATATCTCTAAATAACGGAAGCAAGGGATTTAATCGTATACAGTCTGTGGTGAGTGGTTAGATGTAATGTAATCAAACGATGGTCCTCCAATCTAAACGGCGACAGAATGAAGATAGGGCTCCCGATAAGATTGGTTACTTTTAATGGATATTGGGATACAATAACAATATCTCCCCCTTCTAGAGAGATTCTGCTCTGCTCAGATGACGTGGGTTTTATTTTGTCGGGACTATGGGCCGGTTTCACAAACGGTGATTCATGGTTAATCAATGGTTAAAAATATGGGGTGACTAGCATTAGGTGCAATAGCCTATGGAAACTCGAGATGTATTAATAAAAGAAGAAAAATGTCAACTTATTTTTTAAGGGTTGAGTGGAAGAGCAGACACGGATATTTACCCGTATCCGAACTCCACCATTTAGACAGGATCTATAGAAAATGTTTCATAAAGTCATTTATTATTATTATTATTAAGGCCCCCCCCCCCCCCCCCCCAAATCAAATGAACATTTTTTATTGGCCGAATTTTCGAAACCTGTAACACCATTTTCTTTCAATTGTTGTTCAAATAGTTTTTTTCAAGATTTGCTCTATTCAAAAGATATAGTGAGGTGATTATAGAATAAATTAAAATTCTTTCCTGGGATTGGATATCAGTATGAGTGTAGCGTTTTAGTGTTCATCGTCTAACTCGAGAACGAAAAGGGACAGCGATGTCAAAGAAAGACAAACTGTACAGGTATGCCTCTCCGGTCCACCGCAACGTGTATGGCCGGCCTTAGACAGCATACTGAATACATTTAGTTGTTGCCAAATGTCGGATCCGAAGCTGATGGATGAGGACTGTGAACGGTTTGGCAACTGCGTGGGAAAGAGATGATGTTTCTCCTTCATTCTCTGAAAGACGGTATCCACATCAGAACGGTGGTGTGCATGAGTCTATAGGGTTATCCTGCTCGGTTTTCAGTATCCCCCAATCGAGATATTTGAAGAATCTCTGAATTTTCAAAAATTTATCACAAAACTTTGGAAAAGTACAATATCCGCCAATAAACTCGAATCTATTGAAATGTTCATCTCAATTGCCTCGAAAATAAAAAAGGCGATGCGAATTTATTGACGCATGTAACCGATAGCAACGAAATATTTAGGTCGAGTGCTCCCAATTTTCTTTCGAACGCAAGGCGGGACTCCTTCCGTTTCATCTCGTTAATTTGACTAATAAGCGCGAACGCGAATGGAATTTTCGCAAAAGCACCTCCGTCGAAAGATACCGTTCGATTTTACGTCCTGTTGATACGTTTCAATGCCGCGAGCCTATTTTTAACATCTAATTACGCGCGAAATTAAACGGTTGTCGATGAATCAACCGAAAACATGATGATATATTGATGAGTATCCGACGTGAAAAAAAATTACATTCATCGCACCACAAATACGGATTATTGAACTCCAAGAAAATTTCCTTATTCTTTATAAATATTATAATGTTGTTTATAACTGTTTCGAGCGGCAAGCAAAATATAAAACCGAGTAGGAACTGAAGTCCTATAACTGTTAATCCTCATTGTATCCTACATTTACTGTATAATTAAATTATGCATATTGTACGTCTAGCCGAAAGAATATTAGAAAATTACCATTCCATTAACACGAGCTTGGATCGTTCTACGTACAGCTTAGTTACATAATGCGCCAAATATAGCGTGGGATGATGACTTTTTAATACTGTTAACAACCTCGAAAACACCCATTCTATTTCGATCCGCGTTAATTTCGCGAATCTAGAATCGATGTGGCTTTGCGAATCGAAAACTGCCAATGAAAATCGGGGAAATCCTCCATTAGGAGAAACAATCGAAATCCCAATTTGTCGAAGTCAAACTTTAGTTATTGTAAATCAAGGGGATTATTTAGGAATACGCACACAGCTGGTTTATTTTACTTGAATTTGTGTCTCTGTGTTGTTTTTCTTGTTTAAAGTTCGCCGCTTTTGTCAATTGTTTATTTAGATTTGTGTATTTAATTGCAAAACGTGAAGTAGTGACATCTGGTCGTTTGCGATAAGAAGTTTTGCTATCGGATCAAATTTAATTAACGCACTCGTTCTTATCGCTGTTAGATGCAGATGTTACGATGTGCGCGTTAGTTCGGCGTAAGTGGGGGCGCATTCCTTCGAAACTGGCGTTATCAGCCGTGATTGGCCGTGTTTTTGAAAATTCTGAAGGAGACGGTACGGTAATTATACGGTAATTAACGTAAAAACGAGGCGATTGCTAGCTGTTAGTCCTTCGCGACGGTAAAGAGAGTGTTTACGCCAAATCTCGGACGTTCAGCCCTAGTTGTTTTGTTGAGGAGGCAGTTTTGTGTGTTTATTTGAACCCTCTGTGCGACCCAGATAGGGTCTTCATGTCAGATTTTTTTATTGGTCCCCCATAGATTAATTAAATTTGTGTAATCAATTTTTTGGAATTGTCGGAAGTTGATCAAGGGCGTCGAGTCACCAGATTTGAAAAATTTTAAGTCAAAATTAGGATTTTACTTTATAGCAGATGCAGGATGTGTACCAGGGTAAACCAATAGAAAAAAGTTCAGAAAACACAAGGTGGGTCCTATTTTTGTTGAGACATCTCGGCTGTTTTTTTTAACTTGCAGGTTTCGCCACCCCGCGCCACCTTTTTGTGAGACATTTAATACCACAGACGGAATCAATCTAGCTACGTTTGTTTCTGAGATACGGGGTGAAAATGAAAAGTTTGACCTTTTGGGATGTTATCATATCTTAGTACCCATCGAAGATAAAAACTGCTACCTATTTTAAATATTTTTACCTAGAATCCAGTGGCGTAGTCAAAAAGGTGAGATTTGACCTAAAGTATTGCAACACCCTGTACACTTTAACGTCAATTTGTTTGCATTCTTGAGTATAATTGTATCACAATCGAGATCACAACCTATATTTTTTAAATTTTTGCTATGAACCAAAAATAAAAACGTTATTTTTCACGACTTTTACATAGTAAGCCATGGATTCATGGATATTTTGTTTTTTTATTGTATCCATGGCAGCTGACACCAATCGATAAAAGATTGCAAGCAGTTGGCGGTAAGATATACAGGATGTTGCATTTAAAAAGTAGTAACTTTGGGTCAAATCTTAGAAACCCTGATCCAAAAAATTTTAAGCTACTGGATTCTACGTAAAAATTTCTATCTTACATGGGTAGTAAGCGCCGACATTCCAAAAAGTCAAACTTTTCGTTTTCACCTCGTGTCTGAGAAGCCAGCAGAGGAGACAGAGATCAGATCTTCGCAACAACCTAGCAGCAAACCTTCACCAACCACCAAGCAAATTCAGATATTTATTTCTTTGGGTCATCTAAAACAGTGATTCTCAACCGGTGGGTTGCCACCCCACTGGAGGTTGGCAGAACGCGATTTACCAAATACCCACTCAACCTAAAAAGAGGGTGGCAGTGTCTAAAAGGTTGAGAACCACTGTTCTAAAATATCCTAAATTTACTTTGAATTTCCTCTGATCGCTTTCGATTTTCTCAGAGCTCTCCGGATAATTCTTGAATTATCTTCCTTGGGTTCCATTTGTTTTTGGAGCATATGATTTATGAACTAGACAGTTTGTGCGTGAGATACTGGATAAAGTAGGCGTGTACCTACCACATGTGACCCCTTAGTTGAAGGTTTTTTCGAAATTGCAGCTTAATAATTCGCTCTGCCTACCTAGTTTTTGTGAACAAATGAATACATGCGTAAACCTAAATCGATAACTTATCAAAAAAAAATCTAATTTGTACGATTGATGTTTGTGTATGATTCCATTCGTATGATAAGAGATGATAAGCGTCCTCCATTTAGAAATACACGCCTTTCCCGTTTCAGAACTGATCCTAAGGCAACACGACGATATAATGTCGCACCACAGTGACGATAATATGCTAATACCAACGAGCGATTCGTTTTGGGAGCCGGGCAACTACAAAAAGACGACGAAACGCATCGAGGACGGTTACAAATTGTGCGGCGACCTAATAACGCTCGTCAACGAGAGGGCCGAGATCGAAAAGGGCTACGCGAAAAATTTGAAAGCGTGGTCGAAGAAGTGGAACGATCTCATCGAGAAGGGTCCCGAGTACGGTACGACGGAGGCGGCGTGGAAGGGCGTGCTCGGAGAGGCCGATAGGCGGTGTGATGTGCATAATAAAGTTAAGGATAATTTGTGTAATGAAATCATTCCCAAAGTTAAGAATTGGCAGAAGGAAACTTATCATAAGGTGAGTAAGATGTCGGCAACCTACATTTTCGGTTACATCACTTTTATTGCAATTATGTTTAAGTATGAAATTGTTGCTGTTTTGTGCATTTTAAGTAAGTATGCAATTTGTGGTATTTGCAAGCATTTCCTTTATTCGACCTTGGACGTCTTACTTATTCGGTTTATTGAGTTTAGACCTGAAGTTAACAATTCTTGGGACAAGATGGTTCAATGTGGAATGGCGCCATCTGTGGAATCAGGCAGCAATTAGATTAGCGGCAACAAGTTTGACTAATTCAATTTTCTACTCAACCTTGCAGTAGGTCTATATCTGCATTCATTGGAAGACATGCACCGTTACCTCTTAATTAATTGAAAAAGTTTATTTGCACATAATTTCTTTTTGTGCGTGTACGTTTTAACGCAAGTAACACTTAACTGCATAAATTATATATAGAAGAAAAGAGGAAGTTATTGGTGTCATTGCCATTGCGGCTCGAGATATACATAGCTTCTTTTCAGGGGTAGATTGTAGGAGTTTCTTTATCTATCTATCTTCATGTTAGATTCTGTAACATTTTATAATCATCTCCAAGCATTTAACATTTGTAATTTTAATTTGAGTTTATAGAGCCGAAAATCTGTGAAGATTCATGAAAGCGCCTGAAGTTTCATCAGTCTGTTAGGACCCAAATTTTGGGACCCACATGAAGCATTTTAGACATTTAGTTTATTTGGAAAAAATTGCTTGTTTTTGCCCTTTGTACCGCCCACTTTTTTCATATACTTAATTATCACACCCTGTATAGAACATATACAGGATGGTTCATACCACCCGTTTTATAACTCAGGGGCTTAAAAATGTTTAACAAACAGCGTAGGGATCGTACTAATATTGTTTTCTATTAAATGACGACTGTGATTACAGCGCCATCTATTACCACGACAATAAAATGTTTCAAACAACATCCTAATATACTTTTCTGATTAGAATCGAGATGTGGAGTAAAAAATGTGGGTTCTTATTCGAACAACAGTAGGATACCTCGGCTATTCGTTAAAAATTTGTAAGCCCAACAGGATAAGTCAATTTGGCAGTTATAGCATGCTACTACCTTATAACCCAACTATTTACTAAGCTACTTCGGTTTAAAAGTTGCGCACAATTTATACTTGTACCTTAAACTTCTTCTGTGAGTGCCCTCCTCCGACACTGTTATTGAGATATTTGCACCTAAACTGACACAGCCAACATACAGGGTGTCACTTTTAAAACTTGCAGTCGGCCATATTTTCCGAACTAAAGAAGATATTGCAAATCGCGCAAAACCGTTTCGGGGGTATCGAGGGGAAACCGAATGACGTTATGAGTGACAACCCCTAACCCCCCAGCCCCCCTTCTTCAAAAATCCTAAATGGCAACCCCATACTTGTGCCACATCGTTGGAAAGCTACTGAAAAATGCTTTCCAGTGGTACCAATAAAATCTATATTTATTAAGACAATTTAACAAAAATTTAATAATTAACAAAAAAAACTTAATGTTGACATTGAATATTAATAAATGTATCTTATTAAACGGAAGAAAATCTACAATTTTTGTTCTTTGCATATTTCTGTATTTCTAATACTAACTATTCTACAACAGTTACATGAAAAATCACTAAATCTGTTTTTCGATCATATCTAGTAAACTGTGAATTTTTAAAAAAAAACAAAAACATATCTTGAATAAGCCTTTAAAACGACAACTCTTTCCTCATTTAACCAATTCTCTATGTCTTACAGTTTCCGAGATCCCAATGAACTCACCCTGTATGTTACCTTACAGTAATTCAGGCTCTCATTGATAGTTTAAATCTGAAAATTTGCATACGATCATAGTTTTTTATGATCTCAAAAGAAAATATTATCACTTCGGGTTTTACCTGATGTGGATAGCAATTTTTTTATTTTAAATTGAACACCCTGTATTTTGTTAGATTTTCGAAATCTACATGAACATTTACGTCGTTTGATACCACATTTCTTTTATACCCAGCATCAATAGTTGTCAAGTTATTCACGATTTTTTAAAATAGAAAAGCAGTCAAAAAATAAAAAAATTTTGAAAAATCTTGAATAACTTGAAAACCTTTGATGCTGGGTATAGGGAAATGCGGTATCAAACGATGTAGATTTTCATGTAGATTTCGAAAATGCAAAAAAATACAGGGTGCTCCCCCAATGGGAAAATGTAATGATAAAAGTTTTGTATTGAATGTATTGAGCGCTGATTATGGTCATTAATATCATTTCAGTCAATGATACACATCAAAGAGAGAAAAGACATGGAAGACGCATTTAAAAAAGCTCAAAAACCATGGGCGAAACTACTGCAGAAAGTCGAGAAAACGAGAAGTGACTATCACACAGCGTGTAAAACAGAAAAATCGGCGACAAACCAGGAGCGCAACGCCTCTGGAGACACCTCCGTTTCGCCGGATCAGGTAGGCGGACTTGCACTTCATTTCCGCACAGTTTTAATTTCTATTCCCTTTCCTCTTGCACTCAGAAGAATGTTCTGGTAAGCAATTGTCTACGTTCTTCCACATCCCTTTGTTTGCTTATAAACGCTTTGAAATTAAAAAGTTGACCGTCGACTAATTCTAAATTTTCTCTAGGTAAGGAAAATGCAAGATCGAGTGCAAAAATCGAAGGAGGAAGTACAGAAGACCAAAGAAAAGTACGAGGCAGCTCTACAGGAGATAAACAACTACAATCCGAAGTACATGGAGGACATGACCGTAGTATTCGACAAATGCCAGGACATGGAGACGGACAGGTTGAAGTTTATTAAATCAGTATTATTCGACGTTCACAAACATTTAAATATATCGCAGGATCCCACGTGAGTAGCCGCGTTCATTTGTCTTTCCCATCTTTTAAATTCGCGCGTTTTCAAGGTTGCCGCAGATATACGAAGAACTATATCACACTATTAATAATGCGGATTACGAAAAGGACCTGAAATGGTGGTCCAATAATTACGGTGTGAATATGGCTATGAATTGGCCGCAGTTCGAGGTACGTGTCGAGTTTGACATTTTCGCATGGTTCAATTTGAATATGATTTTTGTTGTGTTGGTGTTATTGCATGTTTGTTTAGGATTATACGGAAGAGTTGCGAGACATACACAAGGGTAAATCGAAGGAGTCGGTGCCATCTGGTATTATGTTAATTAATCAGCGGCCGGTGGGAGAGGATTCGCATGTACGCTTTTTTTCGTTTTCTTTTTTAGTTTTATTGCTCATTGAAAGATGACAACGAAGTATTTATGACGTGACCTTAGCGGTTGTATCTGAGTTAATGACTGGGGCAAAGTGGGGATTGATAACGAAATAACGATTAGTATTCATACAGTTATCCTTGTAATTAATCAAGCGACTTGGTTGTCATCTTTTGTTTTAGTAAATTGAATTAATCACTTTCCCATGCTACCTAATTTTTTTTTCACATAGTTTGCATTTTGATCATGACTGGAGGAATGAAATTTGTTTTCAAAATCGTTTACACTCACACCCGTGTCATTTTAATGCAAAAGGTGTTTTTAAGAGGTCTCTATGTACAGAATTTCTCTGTGTAATGTGTAGAAATGTACAGGGTGGCCAAATAAGAATGCGAGGTACTGTATCTGGGAACCTGTCCATCGTAGAGGCTTGCGTAAAAAAGTTTTTACTAAAACGGCCACGAGAAAAACCTGGAAAATATTTTTAAGTTTCTGAAATGGCCGCTAGGGGGCGTAACTGCAATCTGGAATCTACAGTCACTAGATATAGAAAGTACCGCAATCATCCGCCATTTTTGGGCAAATTTGCTGCCAACTTAAAAAAATTGACAAATAAAATCTGAATAGCTGTCATTTTTTATAACCTAACTTCATAGTACTGTCATGTTTTATAAAAATATATACAGACATCTCCAAACAGGTGGAACAATCCCTAACATTAAAGTTACTAGAATTTGGTAACTTCCGCCATTTTTGGGCAAAAATCATGCGTTCTCTCTCTAACACACGATTCTAATCGATTGCGGTACTTTCTATATTTAGTGACTTTACTGGAATCTAAAAAAGTGATTTTTCTGTGAATTCCGCTATATTAACCTAACAAAAAAATGTCCTGTCTTTGAAGACGACGATAATCTGAACCTTTTTTGTTTGACAATTATTGCTGCATTTAAAATGATTTCACATATTTTGAGGTTAAAAAATTTCTTTTGATACATGGTTTTTTAGTGCGACCGCCATCTTGAATTTGTTTAATAATGGCAAAATAGGTCATGTGATAAGTCGTTAGAAAGCTTAATTTTTCTTTTTCTTGTTACCTTAAACATATATGGTGTTAAATTAGAACATAACACAGAAAAATTTAAAAAACCTTGCCAATGCTTGGCTGGCAAATATATTGCACTTTAAATTTAGATACCTTTAAATTAACAGAACGTCAAACTTTAACAAGAAAACAACGAGTAGGTGTTTAATTGAAGTGACAAAGCACAGTACGTATGGTTTGTTTCCTTACAACTATTGTATTATGTGAGATATAAATATTAATTTTTGCGAAATATAATTAATTATAATAATTTCAAATGGAAGTATTGTAATTTTCATGATATCTCAAACGGTTTGAGCTTGTATATTCACAATAAAACAATGGGTATTAAATTGGTCCTTTGAGCCAAATAGAATCCTAATTATTAAACATTTCTCTATAGTCGCCATACGTATTACTGAAGACTACCACTCTGCATGTGTCAAAATTTCATTCTCAATCGAGCCTATAATGTAACATAGATGTAATTTTACAGATTCTACAATGAGTATCTTTTAAAGACACCTTATAATTGTCTCAGAATGCTATGCATTATTGTTTGAAAACCAAATCGATTTTCAACCTCCTTCTATTCTTACTTTTTATAAATAATGGAAGTGTTTTGTGTTTAGGATTATAGTTCGGCAGTTAACAAAGCAGCAAAAGGCAAACCGCCAGTAAATAACACAGAAGTACGAGAGGAAAAGTTGGAAACGACCGCCAAACTAATAGAAAAAGTCGAAAGTCCTTCAAATCGTAACTCGACAATCACGTAAGTTTCTACCAATCGAAATATTCGAATTAAAGTTGTCGTGCAGGAACGGAACGACGGGTAAGAGCGAGGCGAATCCTTTCGAAGAAGAGGAGTGGGATGATAATGACGCGCTGGTTGATACGGGCGAACCGGGTGTACCTGTCAAGGCCCTATACGATTATGAAGGCGCCGAGAACGACGAGCTCAGTTTTAAAACTGGTACGTATCCAAGATTGAACTCTAAAATGGCAAAGTACACAATAAAATAGTGAAGTATGCGCCATCTTGAAGTAGACCATAGAAATCCTGTCTTCAAACTAAATCTAATTTGATACGTTTCAGGTGATGTCTTTGAAAAGTTAGAAGACGAAGACGAGCAGGGGTGGTGTAAGGGAAGAAAAGACGGTCGTGTCGGTCTCTATCCGGCGAACTATGTCGAGCCGGCTTCGCATTGATTTGTATATTTTTATTTTTTAAAGAGGAAAATTACATTTTTATTTCTTGAGCGGGCGAGGTTTGTGGGGAGTTTATACGTAAACAGCAGACTTTTAAAAAACTGAACGGTGCGTTTATCCTATGGATTATAACAATCGGTTTTCTCTTCAGGCGTTATTTATAACTCGGTATTGTATTTGTTGAAGAATCGGATGTGGTTACATAAATGTATCGTTAGCTGTAATATATAACATAATTACGTGTATGTTTTGATAGGCCTAACTGTTTAGATGCTCTATGTATATACATAAAAACATAATCAGAACACTTCCAGAGGTATATGATAGTATCATAATTATGTTGCGTAGAATAATCGTGTAAATTATTAAGCTTTATATTAGTAATAAGCAATAACTTAAGAGTAGAGGTACCGTGTACATATAATATAAATACATACACATAATATTGCAATATGCTCACTATGCAGATTTGATGTATTGCTAATTTTACATGAAATGTTAATATTGTGACAATTTACAATTTATTTGATTAACGCAGTAAATGAGATCCTTTTGTTTGTTTAAGTACTGTTTATTCAGTAGGACAAATAAATGGAAATTGTTGACCATTTATTAGAATCCTTACCTTTTTTTTAATGTATTGTTTTCCCTTATTTTATTCGAGATGTTTTTAAAAAATTATCCAAATGTTTGAACCTATTTGTTTATATAGTCTTTTTATTTATTTAGATCTAAATCCAAAATGTTCTAAATGATGGAGTACAATTAACATTTTTGCACTGCTCTTCAATTTTTTTTGCCTGTATTTTCATAGGCCGCTTGACATGGAGCAATTACAAAAATAAATAAGTTTTAAAAAAGTAATCAGTGGGTCTCTTAGTATCATAGCTGTCGCCCCTGTATTTTATTAGGTTGGTGCTACAAAAACAACTAGATTTATCCCTAGAATGCAGTGTTCATGCTATAAAAATTGCATGCAACTGCAGTCTCGCAACTTGCATGCAATTGCAATTTTTATTGGTCCATGTCGAGTGGGCTTTACCTTTGATTTTATTTGCTTTTCTTTCTCAGTAATGATCTTAGTTTGCAATTTTGAATTAACTGTGCATAAATGAAAAAGCACAAACTTTAATAGGAATTCCATTTAATGATGACTGCAGACCTCTTCCTGTAAGAGGCGTTTTCAAAGCAAAAATTATGAAGAGGTGGATCAAGGAAGTATGATTTTTAATTGCATAAATTTTGGAGCACTTGAGAATATTAGCTTTTAAATCGGTGGTTGTGGTGAGTGAATGCATGACTTTGCTTATTGATTGGAATTCCCACCCTCTTTTTAACAACTTCTGTTCACAAATAAATCGATAACAATATATAAGTACTCACTTTTCTGAAAATGCCTCATTTTAATGTAAGAAACCCTCTCACACCAAAAACCTTTACGTTATACACATAATGTACAAGTAGATCAGATACTTACTTTAAAACCAGGAATTGAACTAATAGAAACATAACATTTACAGGGATCTGTTTCCTGTGGTCTGAAAATATAATTACCCACCTCGTTTGGTAAACTTCCATCTTGATGTAGAAGGCAACGTTTGTTTGATCCCTTGGTTTCCCATCCACATGTGCACTTGCAATATTATGTTCTGAATAAGTGGTACTTGGGGTCATTTCTGGTTAGTAGATGACCAATGTATGTTCTGGACAAGGAAGTGACGTCACACCAATAAGAGAAGAGTTCGTGACGTCACAGCCAATCAGAGACGGCACGCCCTTCTCTTTCAGGTTCGTAAAACGGTCCAACATAGCTGTTGAACCGGGTGGAAAAGCTCTTGGGCCCTTTCACGAACCTGTTGAACCAGCCATTGAATCGCTTTACGAACCTGAAAGGGAGGGGCGTAGGAGGGCGTGAACGGCTGTGACTTCATGAACTCGTCTCTTATTGGTGTGACGTCACTTCCTGGTCCAGAACATGCATTGATCATCTACTCTGGTTGGTGGCGGTCTGGCAAGTTTACAGTGGAAAACATTTCAGGTCTTCAACATTGTCAAGTTCGATGATACCTTCATACAGTTTCACAAGAAATTTCTCTCCAACGTCAACGATTTTGGATAGAGTTGCCTCTGGATCAATAGTAGGGAATGCAATACCGGGATTGCGAGATCCCGCACATAAATGGAGCGGGATCCCGCGAGATTTGCGGGACTGAGGAAATTTGTCGACCAAGGGGACGACTCTGCTTTGTTAATGAAACACATAACGGAGAAATTATTTTTAAAATTATTGTTAAACTTTTTTCGTTAAAAATGTACTGTGATTTTTGAGGCACTTTAGAAGTTCACCTTTTTGTGCTTTACAGGTGATTTTTTTGAGTTCTAAGTTAGGCTGAAGGTGGGTACTTTTTTGTTGAATATTGTGATAATTAGCGATTTATTTTAATACAGAAGTTAACCGCACAAAATTGCTTATTTGCCAATTTATTTAAAGTTTTGCGAGATCCCGCAAATACCGGGATCCCGCGGGATTAACATCTAACAATCCCGCAAATACCGGGATTGAGATTTTGCTGCGGGATTGCCAATTTCGAAAAAAAATTGAAAGAGCTGTAACTTTTGAACTAGTAGGCTGTAACTTTTGAACTAGTAGCCCAATCTTGGAACTGTTTGAAATTATGGATTCTACAGGCCACATTCTATAAGAAAAATTTTTTCCGGGTCGATCTGAGACAATTTTTTTTTCGGGCCTCAAAAAAAGGCAGTGTATAACCTTCCTTTTTACCAAAAATCGACTACACCAAAATTTCTCGGGAAAACACTTTTTCTTATTAATTTTGGTGCGTAGAATCCAAATCAATTCGTACTTTTTCGATCAGACTTCTCAATCAAAAGTTATAGACTAGAAACCAATTTCGAAAAGAAAATTCAAAGGGCTGTAACTTTTGAACTGGTAGCCCAATCTTGGAACTGTTTGAAATTATGGATTCTACAGGCCACATTCGATAAGAAAATTTTTTTTCCGGGTCGATCTGGGACAATTTTTTTTTCGGAGCTCAAAAAAAGGCAGTGTATAACCTTCCTTTTTTACCAAAAATCGACTACACCAAAATACTTTCAAATTCGAATACTTTTGAAAGTATTCGAATACATTCTAAAGTATTTGAATACTTTTCAATGTAATTGTTTCTAGTATTCGCTTGTGCTGGACGTAAAAGTATTCTGTCCAGCTCTGCCCTCGAACGCGGAAGATGACCAGATCAGACTGAATGCTGTCATGCCACCCTCTATGATCGTCAGGCGTAGATTACAGAGGAACGTTTCTAATGAAAGGTGAGTTTACAGTAGATTTTTCGCATCTTAATAATGAGTTCTGACCATAATAATTAATACTCCTATTTAATTAGCTACTTCCATTATTATTAAAAATGCCAACCCTTCCAACACACCCTTCATTACACAAACAACAATATAATAATAATAATAACAGATTTTGTTGAAATTTCTTTTATTTGCCTCTGTGCGTCCCTACATTTCATCAAGTTGATTCAGATAAAGAGTGACATATAATACAAACTCAAAAAGTATAGTGAAATATTGTCGTAAATTGCATAAAACTTAATGTGATACCTACACCTACTTCCAAAACAAAAATTAATTAATTAAACCTAAAGTTAAATTAAATTCATGATGTAACACAAACAACGTAATAATCATAGATCGTGTGGGTCGCAGCTGGATTTACTTCTTTAGGTTTCGAATCGGCATCATTACTGGGTGAATTCTACCCCTTAACGGTCTTCGATCGAAACAACTCTCGGACGAATCATCAGCCACTGACGATGCGGAGGGTGTCATGAAGGTTTGTCGGGGCTGAAAAACATTCATCAACCTATCTAGATATCTCGGTATGGAAATTCTTACATTAAACGGTCGATGCGCGTTCATGCGAGCTCCGATATGCGAAGCATTTGTCCAAGGTGTCGTCGATTGAGGGAATAGCGTGGGGTTGCTTCCGAGAGCATTCGGCTGAATGGAAAAAATCGATGAGGACGCCGAACAATCGGATGTAGGAAATATCGGAGGTCTGTTCGGTACCGATTTGTTTCCAGATGCGGCTTTCAGCATATTCTGCAAAGGTAACCTTAAAAATTAAGCTTTCAATTGAAATTACCTGTAGCTGCAAATGAAGCGAGGCATTCTCTCGTTTTAAGTCGTGTAGCGCTCCGTAACATTTAACCATTTCTCCTTTTACAAATTTACACTTGTTCTTCAAGTTTTTTATAATTATAGTCTTGTTTTGGTCTTGAAATTTGGATATCTGCAACACGAGCTGTAAGTAACACGATTTTACCATGTATTTTCTGAACCTGTTTCGCTTGGTCCACACTATAGCTTAGTGGACGAAAGAATGGTAGCATTTCCGGGTTGAGGTTGTTATTTATCGGTATTAACTGAGCAGGTGATTTGCATACTGCACATTTTGTCTTATCATCTGCAAGGACAAGAAAATGGAACTTTATACAGAATTAATTGGGCATAGGTACCTGATTTTGCTGTGCAAGGTTCACATTTCATATGTCCACATGTTGTCACGTAAAAAGATACATTCGGACTGTATCTTAATAAACACAAATTGCAGTTAACAATAAATTCGGCCATTTTTGCAAAATTTGCTCAAAAATGACTTAAGGTTGAGACGCCAATTTAAAAATTCGAAAACTGAGTTGGTAGACCTGCGATTGAATTCGAAATTTATTCAAAAATTCTTGTCAAAGTGGAAAGCATTTGCAATTTTGAATAAGTTAATTTTGGCATAAATTAGATAATCGACTGCGGAATTACTTCCCATTTCTCGGCACCGCGTAAATAAAATATAAATATACCAATCGGAAAGTTTGTAGTTGGTAGCACTGGTTTCAATTTAAAATACTGTAGATTTAAAATTATCATAACCTCGATAACCTCCAAAATAGTGCCATAGTGATCAAGACGGAATAATGAATTTATGCGATTTGAAAATGCGAACTCCTGCGCCTTTTCGAAAATGATATTTCTCGGTTTTTTGGTCATGGCTTCGATATTTGTGGAACTACAAATGAACGGGAAAAATTAATCAGCATGTAATTCTGAATATCTTTGCCCATCTCTTACGGTTTACGAGATAGTGAACATGAAACTCGCCCTGTATAAAACTCTTCTGTAGGTAGCCTGGTTTGTAGGCAACACATCATGCTCAATGAACAGAAAACATTTATTTTTGCAATTCGTAACTTCTTATGCATAGGAGTTTATTTAAAGCCCTTGGAAGAACAAGGAACTGTTTGAAATTATGGATTCTACAGCCCACATTCTATAAGAATTTTTTTTTCCGGGTGGATCTGAGACAATTTTTTTTTCGGGGCTCAAAAAAAAGCAGTGTATAACCTTCCTTTTTTACCAAAAATCGACTGCACCAAAATTTCTCGGGAAAACACTTTTTCTTATTAATTTTGGTGCGTAGAATCCAAAACAATTCGTACTTTTCCGATCAGACTTCTCAATAAAAAGTTATAGACTAGAAACCAATTTCGAAAGAAAATTCAAAGGGCTGTAACTTTTGAACTAGTAGCCCAATCTTGGAACTGTTTGAAATTATGGATTCTACAGGCCACATTCTATAAGAAAA